>NW_017299811.1:313786-474649 GCF_001594075.2 Trachymyrmex cornetzi | reverse complement strand
TATATATATATATATATGCTCATATAACGGCCGCAGACGAGAACCAGAATGGAATTGGCACGCAGTAATGCGGCGAGTAATCAAAATTAAAATTCAGTCGGGAACGCGCCGCGGCACTTTGTTCAACGGGATCCAATTTAAAAAAAACTGCGGCGTCATTTTATATTCATCCACCGTTGGTCCATCTCGAGTGCACACTCGTAAGTAATAATTAAAAATACTCGTTCGCGCAGTTCCGGCCGCAGTTCGCGTTAATATCAGCCGGCGGCGGCTGGATATCCGCATTTCCATCGCTTTTCCATCTCTTAATCAGCCCGCACCCCTTCAGCGTTTATCTCGTCATCGCTCTCTTTTGCATTCCGGACAGTTCTCTCGGCGCTCCGCGCGCGACGAATTTGCAAGCTTTTAATACAAACGCGGTGCGCGTACACCGTCGAACTTGACTTGTTGTCAACGCCGGTTCTCTTCCCTTTTCCGCATCGTCGCGATCCGTCCTCTCCATTTCACGAGTTTCCGACTGTTTTTGCCGTATCTCGACGGTTCTCCACCCACTTTATGAATAAATCGAGAAAGGGAGAGAACGTGAGTCATTTTCACCTGCAATCGTCGCGGTAACGCGATAGGCTGTCTCTCTGAACGCGTTGGATCACTCGCTCCGCGGTGGAAAACGCTAGTCGATTTTATTTATGTAGATACATATATATATATATATACATATATATATATGTATGTGTATTATATACATTCAGCTCTCGTGTTACCGTCCCGGGTCTGAGCTGACAGATCACACGGAATATGCGTTGGCCGTCGCATTCGTTTCTGTCGGCGTTGTCTGTCAACGTAATGAGCAGACACGTTTTGTCGATATAACGAGAAGGCTTGACAACTCTTCGCCGAGCACTAAAACTCGCGGCGCTTATAGTCGCTTAAATGCGGAATGTCAATATGTGTACGAGCAGAATTTATTGATAGATACATTAACCAACTCGCGGCTGTCTTTCACTTCGTGGGAGAGGATAAACCTCGAATTACGCGCGCGCGGCGAGTTATCGAATCGGCGACGGATCTTCGATTTGAAATATCATTTTTGTCACGTCGTCGCTCTGTCTCTCCGATAGTTTTGTTTACGAGTTGTCCACCCTAATTTTACTCGACAGTGTTTGAAATGTTTCTTTCTCTTCATTTGTATTTCTTTAATACTATTCTGCAACACGCACATCTCGACATACCATTAGCTGTTAAGCGATGTAATGTCCAAAACATATCCGTGTTATTCTTTGGACCTAAGTGGATCGGAATGTCTTGCATCCTCGTTAAAACTTAATGCTCTCCTTGTTTTCTGAGTGTGTTCGAGCATTATCGCTCGTTTTCAACAGCGCGTGCCACTTTCTTTCTCAACATAAAGTAATCGATGATCGAATATCGGGATCTCGCAACCTATGTCCGCCCATATCCATTCAAGAACGTGGGCATGTATAAATTTTGCCTATAGGCTATTCTAATGAATGCGGTGAAATAAAACGAGCTGTATCACAGAGCATGAGGGATACACGCGCAACTTAGATGGCTCTTTAAATTACATGGGCGGATGTAGTCACGTGCCGAAGAAAATGCATCTAACAATCTCGCCGAGCTATCGACCCTAGTTCGCGTTAACACAGTTTCCTTTTTTGCTTTCGTACGTGCCAACATGATTAATATCTCTACTCCCTCAAAGATTTCAGATCAGGAAACTTGTAACTGCATTTTGACATTAAATATATGAAAATAATAATTG
Organism: Trachymyrmex cornetzi; assembly: GCF_001594075.2. Lineage (NCBI taxonomy): Eukaryota > Metazoa > Arthropoda > Insecta > Hymenoptera > Formicidae > Trachymyrmex > Trachymyrmex cornetzi. The sequence goes on along the minus strand of NW_017299811.1, from coordinate 472,872 downwards.
GCAGATATTTTAAACTGTCGCAATTTTTTTTAACTTAAAGCGGGGAATATTTAGCTGGAAGATATGCTTAGCTTTCTTTTAGTTATTTTAAAATTTAATATTTTTACGGGCGAAAATTCCTGGATCCGTGACACTATAGATGACCACGAGAAACATCCATTTCCCAGCTTCCGAATGCAGTCTTGTAAGAGAATCCCGGTAAAGTCGGGACCGAGGGATGGGCGCGAGAACCTTTTCGCTAGCGCATGACATTCTTGCTCCGACTACTCGTGAGCATCCTAAACAAAGGGATATTGAGAGACCCGGAGAGAGATAGGGTAGAAGAAGAGGGTGAGTAACGCCGGACGGAGAAGGAAGGGCGCGAAGGATAGGCGGACTACCACCTTAAGGATCAGAGTGACTCCGCCACAATAGTGCGTCACCGGGAATCCAAGGGGGTTTATTAAAGCCGTGGTTGGCGATACAACTCACGTTCTCTGCTCTTCCACGGAACACCCTCCTATCCTAGTCTACCTTCTTCTCGAGCGCGCTTTTCCACGTCCCAGCTTCTGTCGCACGTTCGCATTTATACGCTTAGCCGAGAGTGCCCGAAATCGGATCGCTCTCGTATCTTACATCGGACTTGGAATTTTGAATAAATAGTCTTGCTTTGTCTCCATAGCTAAGTGCATGCACGGAAAGAACGATTTTGCTAAAATATTTAAAAATTTAGTTTGATATACCTATATCTGAAAATAATTTTGATGGACAATCAAAATAAGCATATACATTGAGAAAAATGTTTGGTATAAACAACCCTAATTTTGTTGACATGTGAATTACGAAAATTTTGTTATATTTTAATTAAAAAATTGTGTCGTTCTAATCAAAATTTGGTTAGAATAATAAAATTTTAATTAGAACAATTTTTTAATTAAAACATAACAAAATTATTCATAACATTTCTCTCAGTGTTGAAAACTTAAGCATGATGAACAATTCTGCAAAAAATTCTGATATTCGAGCAATCAGCTTGAGCATCTTAAATAATTATTTTGATAGTTCAAATTATTTTTAGATCTGTATCTAGCTAAGTTTTTAAATATTTCAGTAAAATCGTTCTTTCCATGTATAAAGTTGCTTTATAAAAACAAAAAAGGTAATTTATATTTAAATGATTTAGGAGCGTTTTAACGTTCGGTTAAAACTTAAAAAAAGATAAATTGAGATAAATATAATTGTTGGATAGAATTTAATTTATATTGAAATAAAAAGAAATTTTCTGAGAAAAAAAAGGATGCTTGGTAGAGCGAGAAAATATCGCCTTTGAGGATTGCCGTCATAAGAATAATCCGCGGTACGACGAACTTTCATGATGACGGCGGAATTTCCGGTATATCGTTTCGCAGTACACTTGCATGAGTATAATCCGAAAATGAGGGTACGCAGCGCTTATACGTACACGATATATTCATACCAGGTATAAATCAGGACGTCGCGCCTCGGGGGTTTTATCGACAGGGACATTACGCGAGCATAGCGATGTACGCGTGTAAGAAGGCGACGGTGGGTAATCGGGACCCTGGAAACACGTGTCCCACATCCCTCCCCCCCGCAGCATCCCCCCGTTCCTTTCCGAGGGTGGTAGCTAGCAACCCCCTAGGAGCGTAGCTTGCCGAAGGAGAGGGACTCTTGTCGGTGATAGTGCGACTCCTTTTCCGTCGCTATACGAACGTCGCCCTCGTTGACACGAAACGCGCATTAGGCGCGGCTGCATCCTTACACCCTCCAGCTCGTTTCTTCCCCCTCGCCTCATCCCTCCCGTACCGTCGCGTTCTCCGCTCGCGTAAACCGGTCATACATTTAGATGCTTCTTACCAGGAAAATATCCGTTATAACGGTTGATATGCCCAACCGATGATATACGTACACGTTAACATTTGTCGCCACTTTCGTCGTAGCCGGCGTAATCGCAAAGTCTCGTTGAAACAAGTCTGACGACTCGGTCCAACATGAAACATGGAATCGTTTCTCCTCTATACCCGATTTCCTACTCCTAGTCTTCATCGTTTCATACAGCCTGTTATACATACACTTGCGACTTTTTCCTTGCTATTTGAACCTTTCCGTTTCTTGAGTAGCTAATCCATGTACGATGATTGCAATCTGTGATAGTAACTTCCGACTTAATCATTTTTATTTCTCATTACTCCACTGATCCATCATTAAGTGTAATTAACGATATCCGTTGTAATTATCGAAGAGTTATACGATAGCTTTATACTTGAAAGAATTATCGTTGCACGCCACGTTGATAAGTCGTTTATCCAGACTAGAGTTTCAAAAGAATCATTATTTCTTCTAAAGCGAACAAGAAGTGTATCGTCGTAATACCAGTAATCCTTGATGCGATTTTTAAATATATGCTGTATTTCATAAATCGTCGGCTCTTTTATAAGCGGGCCATCTCGCAAAACGCGGTTCGAAGAACTACATGAATAAGTTTAAGCTCTGGGCGATCGTATATCGTCGGTGCAATTTATGTTTAACTTGTCGTAACCTATGGTACGCCGCTTCGCAGTCTCTACTCTCCTGACCATAGCAATTTTTTCTCTCCGGCGTGAGGTAGATAGAATGGAATTAGCTCGGTACGCGTGTACCGGCGCCGTCGAGCAAAGCGATAATAAAAGGTCGTGGGAGTAAACTCCCATTTTTACTAGGCACCAGGACAATTTTTATTTCTCCACCAACTCCCCTTCGTCACCCCTCCCGTTTCTCTCTCGGTCTGTTATATCTATCTATCGTCGTCCTTCTTCACCCGGCAGTTACCGGAACTTGCATTAGCGTCTCGTGGCTTAAGCCAGAAGGGTGGTTCGGCGGTGGTGCTATACTTCCTGGACAAAGTAACCGCGCCATTGTCGCAACAAACCACCCACCCACCCTCCTCCCAGTCAACGCGACCTTCTGCCCTGTTCCCTTGTGAAACGTGTGTCCATTGTACTCGCGTCGTGTTAACGTACTTGCACTTGTGTATATCATCGCAAATGTAGAAGCGGTTTCTACGTTAGAATTGCACGTTCTACATCGCACGCGCCTAGTTTTAGTGAGATTCTGTATTTGGAACTTATTGGCTATACGGAAAGAATAATTTTGCTGAAGTATATCTAAAAATTTAGCTAGATACAGGTCTCTGAAACTAATTTTTAGACCATCAAAATAATTATGTAAGATACTCAAGCTGGTTATTAGACTGTCAAAACTTTTTGCAGTATTATGCTTGAGTTTCCTGTATAATTATTTTGATGGTTGAACAAAATTATTTTCAGATCTGTATGTATCTAAATTTTTTAAATATTTTAGCAAACCATAATAAGATTAGAAATAAGACCGTTTATGTTAGATGTTACATTACTTTAAATTCAAAGCGCCACTACGGTCTGAATGTTAAGATGTTGAACTATTATACTATATATTCATTTAAATGAATTAATTTCAGAAATTATAATTGCGTGCCGATATGGTTGTCGGACTTTCAACGCAATTAATCTGAAATATTAATAATCCCCCAAATTTCCCAAATTTAATCTCAAAAAGCAAAATTTTTCAGCAAAATTGTTCTTTTAGTGTTACATTTCGTTGCGGTTATGATAGATCGATCGTAAAGAATATGACTGAATTTATAGCGTAATAGGAGTTTTCAAAAATCGTGAAGAAGGCATAATTTTGATGAGTGATGAACATTCGAATTTGTAATTATTACGGCTATTGAAGAGTCTGTTATATTAACGATGAGATCGCGTTTGATACGATCGCGGGTTTGGCTACATTGCTGATCGCAATTAGATCAACGATCTGAGCTCGATCCCAAGAGATATACCTGCACCTGGCCGTGTCATGGTCGTTGCCGAACCGGTCGACCTGCACAGAAGGCACCGACGTATTTATTGCTTAATTCGCGCTTCTTTGTTTCATAAAAGTGAGAAACAGCTTTAATAACAGGCTGCGATAGGAGTATAATGAGGGGTTACGGTAACAACGGGGGATACTATAACCACCTCGCGAAAGAAAGCGAGTACGCCGTAACCCGTTTTGGTTCTATTAACGTTGACGTTCGAGATTGTTGATTATGTAAAGCGCTCTACAGACATTATCGTTAATTCTCGAATACAGTGTACTTTTAGTGCTTCTACGATAGCGTTACAATCTGAATACGTCCAACGATCTCTGCATGGAACATAATTATATTCCTATGCTGATAAAAAATTTCATTATTATATTATAATACGAAGGAAATTTCTCCGAATATAATTCCTCTCTTCGTTTCGATATTCCTGATTTCTTGGACTATGATAGAACAGGCGAGGGCACGTGATTTGAATGATCGTAATTTGAGCGAATACTTTGTCGGATCAAAAGGACAGTGGATGACGAAAGCACGACGACGATGACGACGAAGAGTCTCGTATTCAGAAGCGAGAAGGGCTTCTCGTCGACAGTGGTGGAGAAGGAGAAGTGGAGGCGGATGATGGTTGTGAAGAAGGAAGGTGGAGGTGGAGATGGAAGCGACGGATTATGAGGACGAGACGCGAAAGCGGCAGTGAGGCGATTGTTCGAGGCGTGGAAGCGTGCCTTAGATGCGACAATTGAGGTTCCAGACCGTGAACCTGCAATCAATGCTCTGTCGTCGTCGTCGTTGTCGTCGTGCCGTGGAAAGAGAACGTATATAAGAGAAAGAGAGAGAGAGAGAGAGAGAGAGAGACTGCGGGAGGATCGAGGGAGAAGATCGAGGAGGAAGAATCGAGAAACGCGAGGCAGAGATATTCGGAGGGTGCGAAGACTACCGTGGAAAGGGCTGGCTTTGTCTGCCTGTGAAAGCTCCGGGAGAAGGGAGAGTGAGCGACAGAGAGAGTATTCTCGAAGAATACGTCTCAAAGGAACTCGGCTAGCATATATCCAGCCGAAATCGCGCATCCATCCCTACCTCGACGATGGAATCGTACACTTAGCTGTACTTGTAGAGATCCGTTCGAGAAAGAGAATTTACTCTCGCGAGAATGACACATGACTGAAGAGTCGCGAAAATCTGTTTATGGCAGGCTTGGTAATAACTGCTACTCTTGTATAATATCATTGCTGTATTTATGTACGAATAATTGCTAGCCTCTTTTTGTTAGGGAGGAAGAGGTAAACATAGTATTATAATTTGTAAATATAAAACCGTAAAATTAGCGATGGATCGATTACACGATTAATATAACGAGCCCCGCTTATTATTGTACAACAGAATCTTGCCCGAGCACCTGCTGATTTCAAAAGTGGCTTATCTCGAGTATAAGCAAGCGATTTTTTACGAAAAAAACTGTAAACAAATTAATTTTGCAATATTTTTTTTATAAAAATAATCTTGTATAAAAGAAATCTTGTGTTATATATTTTCGGTTTCAAAGTCCTGTTTGTTGCTAAAAGAAAAACATTTAATAATTAACATCACACTAAATTAGTTATTTTTCATTCGAGATATTTTCGTTTCATTTCATATTTAAATCTCTCCCTCTTACTTACTAATTTTTTTATATTGAAAATTATTAACCTCTCTCTTTTTTTCCAAAGTATACGTAAACGCACTCATCAGTCATCGAGCATGAGCGAATAGATACGATAACATTACACGTGTTCTATAGAGATGGTGAGTATCGAGCAGGTGCAACTGAGAGAGACGATCATGCGGCGGAATTACCTGTGCAATGCGAACCATTAGCTGCCGTGTATGCAATGTACTTGAGCGGACTTGTACTCGGGTAGCATTTGCCGGCGGAAAATACATGTACATATCTACATGCCCGCATAGACGAATGTTTTTGTGAAAGTGATAATGAAAGTCTTTCAATTTCCGCAAACTGTCGTTTCCTGCGATTTGATTGCACTTGAGAGTAAATTACAGATCAAGGATTACATTAACTGCATTCGATTCATTCGCTTCGTTAATGTAGGTAATCATGCGCCTGATCATTAAAAAATAATAACATGTTATCACTGTTAAATAATAATAACGTGTTGTAATTTTTGATTTAATCTGAAGTGAAGTAAAAGACCCTTTTATATAGCATATACACATAAAAAACGATTTTGCTGAAACAAATATCTAAAAATTTAGTTACGAGATCCGAAAATGATTTAGTTGAAGTACCAAAATAATTACGTAGAAATCGCATACATGATGAGCAATGCTGCAAAAAGTTTTGATATCTAGCAATCAGTTTGAGCGTTCTATATAATTATTTTAACGATCCAACAAAAATATTTTCAGATCTGTATCTAGTTAAATTTTTAAATGCTTCAGCAAAAAATCGTCTTTTCCATATAATTAGATTGAGTGCAGTTATTCTTTTATATATAAGTAAATAAAGTTTAGATTAATTAAAGTTGATAAAATATTGACGATCGGAAACGTTAAGATATATGCGTGCTGTATGCGATGTGCATTCGGAACCTTTACTTTTCCCTCGACAATTTACTGATTCTCGAATGAGGGACCGCAAGTAACAATGCAAAAGACGCCGAAACATTCTGTACATTTGCGCACAGTGAGTGTAAATGAAGCGGCTTGTAGGCTAATGGAGGTAGCGCTACCGATGTTGGCTGAGCAATTAAGCTGGTCCACGGTCGAACAGAGGGTAAATAACGGATATACAGTAAATCGTCGTGTGCGGCGACTAAGGAACCGGCTCTCTTCTTGCCCGTCTTCTACAAAATTCATTAATAGCGAGGAAGCCATTAATGACCTCGATGTTATCGTATCCACAATCGCGCAAACGAGATAAGCATCTAAATTAAGTCATGTAAATACTTGATAATGAATACTTGATACGCTGTGTAATTTTACATTGCACAGTTTTCAACTTCGATTGCTCGTTTGTAAAGTAATCGATAAGAATTATTCAATATGTCACGAAGTAATCAACGAGTCTTAAAAATTTCCTTTCGAAAAACACATTAATGTTAACTTGTACCCGTAAGCGTACGATGTATGTACAGTCCAGTTTCTGCATAATTACAAATTGCAGGATAATTTACATCGATCGAACAAACTTGCTTGAGGGCAATATTATTTTCCGACAAGCGAGTGATGTGGTTCAATTACTAGATTTCCGGAGTTTCCGTGGATTTACGATACCACGAGAATCGGTTCGGGTAATCAATGAACGTCCCCTCGTACGTTCAACCGAAAAGCACGGATTCTCTAGCATCTCCTCCTCCTCCTCGTGCCATCGCACCGACAATTTCCTGACTGATCCACGTCGGTCGCTTTTATGGCGCCAGCGGTTTATTCCTTTATGACTATCCTCAGCCAATTTCGAAGCGACCTCGTCCACAGCGCGTTTTACCGCGGAATAACTGCTTTGTCCACCGATTACGTCGTGCTCCGCTCATAAATACATATGCCCGTTTAATATACCGACCTGTTCCTGTTCTCGATATATCGCTCTTGCCCATACAAATTAATTACCATATTAAAATTATTTACGTGGTTGACATAAAAGCGATATAGGCCGCGCCGAATTAGTTATTAAAATTGCTCGATGAGGCTATTATAATTGGAATAGTTAAAAACAGTACTTATAATGTACTTGAGATCATTGTAACTAATAAAAAAAATTAAATAATTTTAATACATATATATATATTTTTTCAATATTGCAAAGAAAAATTTAAATATTGAATGCTTATGTTATAAATTACCTTTATGCAATATTTTTACAAAAGATTGAAAAATATTAAATTTGTTAACTTTTGAAAATGATATTTCTAAAAATCGAAATTAAATAATAATTTTAATTCAACCTAAAATAGTAATCCGAAATAAAACATCAAAATTTTTCTTTATATTCATAATTATTTATTTACGTATAACAATTTTGAGAATCATTAAAATAACAAAACTATATATAACAAAATAAAAAGAATTTATTTCTGAAGAGATAAGATATTTCATTTAAAAGAATGATTATTCTTTAAATATGATATGGTACTAAATTAAATGTTATGTGACATAATAAACGGAATGTGTGATAAAAATCGAAGTAACGTTTACCGTTCTTTGAATATAAATGCTTATTTCTCAGCAAAGGTGCGACTGAATGCAAACGAAGATATTGATGCGATTTGATCATTATCCCCTGAACTTACGAGTCAATTTTCGAAATGTTTTGATCGGTTCGGTTGCGGGACCGTTATATCGGCAAAGATATGTGTGCGTTAAATCATGAAAGCGAATGCACGGAGAAAAACGACGCGTGGGCCCGAGGCCGGCATTAATGACGGGACGTGCGGCACTCGTTCGTCTCGTTACTGTCGCCCTGGGGCAATCGTGACAAGTCGAGAGGGAGAGAGGGAGAGAGAGAGAGAGATAGGAGAGAGAAAGAGAAAGATGGAGCCACCCTAACTGCACTCATCGAGTCCTCTCGGCTCGCCATCGACTCCTTGTCGTAATGCGGCCAGGATATTATTTGTTTCCACTTGTTTGTGCGCATGAGAGCTCCCGACAAACAAACAATCTACCCTTCCAAGAGCCGCCATCTCCATTCTGCCATGGATTTGTCTCTCGTCTTTCTTTCCTTCCCTCCTTCTATGTCCTTCGTTCCTACCGCATCGCATATGTTTTCATTATTCTTTTTTTCTTTCTCCCTCACACACACACACACACACACACATACTTTCTCACTCACTCGCTCATTCATTCACATTTCTTTTTCGCGACATAAATAGATTGTAGAGAAAAAGGGGTGACAAAGAGGCGCGAAAACTTGGAGAACGATGTGCGGAAAAAGACGAGGGGTTCTTTTCTCACTCGCATCATCTCGGTGTACCGCCAATGAGGCATTCGCCCGCGTCCGTGCCAGCCAGCGCGCCCTTTTGTGTCAATACTGCGATAATTATTTCTGTAGAGCGACCCGTAATGGCTCATTCAGACGGTGTCGCCAGGTTTTTTCAATGGTAAATCGCGCCATTAAGCGGCTATAATGAACGCCAGCTTCAGAGTTCCGGTGCAGTGCACTCGCGATGATATTTATCTTCTGCCGCGTGCGAAGGAGGGGCGGTCAGCGTTCCATGAAACGTGCCCTTTTTCGTTACATTTTATTCAGAACGAGCGAGTACGTTTCACAAAAAGAAATTATCAAGAACATTTTTGTCTTATCGCGATCTGATTTATCTCGACGATTCAAACTCGCGACGTTTGAACAAAATCCCCAAAGATGGTTGCGTAAATAAAGCTTATTATCGGTTTCGCAGCACCTTCGGCAGGTATTTATTATAATAAAAATGAGGCTACTTATACCAGCGATATCGTTGGAATATATTTCGCGAAATTAAGAATTTGACGTATCCTGTGATAGGCAAGTATTATATTCGACGGACAGCTGAACACTCACGTTTATACATTGCACCTGTTCGAACCAAGTTAATGTTTAATCGCGATAATTAAACAGCCCGTATTGGACAAAAGAATTACGTATATGCTTTTATGCTAGGTTTTTTTATAATTACATTTTATACTCCATATATCTACCATATATACATATCTTATGGAATATCGTTGGAACAACTAACAAGCTTGTAAATAATGCATCCTGGTGCAAAACATTAGCACACGTCGTTCATATTGTTCGACGAAGGCGCTCCTTAAGTCAATATCTTAACAGTGTTATTGGTATCGTACAGCATATGATAATTCACTGCATTATAATCACAAGTGTCACTTCGTTTACGATAAAGGCTTATTACTAGTCTATTCGTTATGATGTATGCGAGTACTTTGTGGGCAGATAATCGATATCGTTAAGTATTCCGAAAGCGGGCTGCCGATACATGAAGTAGTTTAAGCATATATTACAGCGCGATACGTTTAATATTCCCCCTTCCCTTTCCCAACTAATAAGATGGACCATCTCGTTCCTTTGCGAATCTCTTTCGCGCGCTTGTATAAGTCCCATTATATGCAAATACATTCATACGTAGCATAATCACCACAGTCATTAGAGCCTGTGTACGTATAAAGGATTTACCGATGTATTCCGAGTGTTCCAATTTTCTGCACATTTTTCTCATTAGTTTTGCAATCAATCTTTTATTGATAAAAAGTCAGTTATATGCAAAAAATATTTTCCCGAGGTCGAAGCATCAATCTACATATATTTGGAAACTACGATTTCTGGATTGTGAGGAAATGGTGCGTCATATTGAAACAATTGCGAAGGTGCATTAAACGTTATTAGCGACATGCTTTGACCCAAATTGCTGGATCGCGAGCGCGGCGAATGAAGGGATATTTTACTACTAATAAGAAGCATTTGCCCTAATGACTGTACTTGATAAAGCGGATAAAATGTAATGAAGTTTCAAGATGTATAATCGAGTTTATTAATTATAATGCACTTGGAATATGGGTAATTTCCCTCCCAAGTTGTTTATGCGTGCTCTTATTTTGTTTTCACGTAAATACAGTCTAAGATTTTCAGCGATATTACCTTCGTTACATTTGTGACAAACGGCCGATCGTAGATAAGCTTTGTAAGTGCAACGACTGTAGATGCCGTAACTTCCGGAGAACACATCTTCCTGCGACTCGCGTGACGGGTAACATTTTTATTCCGCATTTCTTATCGCCAGTCGTGATAAGGCAGCACTGACAATAAGTAAATGAGGCTAAAATAATTCTCAACGACGGATGTGCTCTGGGTCCAGCCCTCTCTCTCTCCCGCATCCCTCGCGCGTTTACCCTTCGTTTTATCCCCCATTCGCGACGCGACGCGACGCCTCGATAATCGATCTAGACTAGACGCGTTAATTATTTATCAGGCGGCACGCGTGACTGGCGATCGTCCAATTAAATTAAAGCAGGAAGCCGGATCGTGGTTATCGGCACTTCAGCGACCCTCTCTCTACTACGTTTCGACGATGCTATCTGATTGACGCGACCTGCCAATGTGGCGCTCGGTGCTTTCGAGTGCATTCGATTCGAGTCCATTAAAACTCGTTAGTGTCCATATACGCACACCATAATTAGGCAGCGCTGAGCTTTCACGCCGGATTTTCGGTCCGATAACTCATCAGGTCTAATAGTTTCTTTATCTAGAAGATGCAGTTGATAAAACTCGTGATTAATCTTTAGAAAAGGCGGAGATTTATTTTTTAAATCTTACAATTTTTCCTTGAGTAAGCTTTATCATAATTTATTATTTTATTGTATTCCTTGCCTCAAAATATAACACTATTACAATCGCTTTCTCGTTCTATAAAGATTAATTGCAAAATAATTAATTTTTGATATATACAAGATGAATCAAAGTTTTATTATGTCTCATATGTTGTACGATATCTTATATATTTAACAGAATCATATACGTATTCGTGGAAAATTTAAATAATCATAGAGCACGCAACACGTTATTTATGGCACCATTGATCTTCTCTCCTGTAAAAATTTCCACCGCCTTTTCTCTTGTATCGTTGCATAATTCGCATATCTCACGAAAAGTTCGCTAAACTAAATGTTACGTTGGTATTATTACTTACGATCTCACGGTTCGCTATAAATGTAATTAAGGCCAGCGCGTTCTTGTAATATTGGCATATGCTCCTTACTGACGATACGGGTATTTATGGCAACATAGATATCGTGGAATGTCGATTACAACGCGGTTGCAACAGGGTACACGATACTTGAAAAAGGTCTACATTACTAACGATTGCGCCTATCTTTAAGTCAATCATAAATTTTTGCATGCCATGTCAAACGAGGCTGCTAGCCATTTTCAAGATAATCTTCCAGTAAGGGTGCGCGAGATCTCGTCATATGTAAGTACGTACCACTGAACCGTTGCGTGTTCATTCGCGTTCGTGCAACCGCGACGCAACATAGTGCAGTGCAAGTGTTTTTGTCTTATGATATTAAGGAAAAAATTAGGGCTGGTATTCACAGTTTGATTTTATTTCAAGATCGTCTTAAGTAATGTTTTAAGATGCTAACGTGTCTCTGTAATTGATTTATGTTTATGATATCTTAAGATCGTACTTGATCTTCTTATGGCTCGATGTGGCTTTGGAGTCACGTATACTAATGTATCAATATCTTGTTGATTTATTTAATTTTTTACTGCAAGGTGACATTATATCTTGTGGTATAATGTGTCTCCTTGGTAACTAATAATATTCTCAAATACTCTTGTAAAAAATATCATTGAAAAAGAATTCATTAATTTGTATTTTGATATTTGTTGATTTCACGTTACATACATTTTTTTATAGTCTCCAAAAAAATTTGGGTTATAGAGGATCGAGACTAGTATTAACTCTCTGCAATCTGGGTTTCTTTTGACACAAGCGAAATTTCCCCGTCAAATTTTTCCGAGAAAGAAGATGGAGATTTTCTCCCCTCCTAAAATAAATTGTTAACAAACTAATTGATAATGTAATATTTATAAACTATTTGTTTTGTTTAATGTAACAGAGTTATTGAGAAGGAATCCTGAATTTTTTCATATTTTTTGAAAGCCTAGAACAGTAAAACTACTTGGTTTGGACGAAAGGAGTAAAAATATGATTTCAGATGAAAGGTTAAATATGAAAGATGAAAAGTTTTTTATCGTGGCAAAATCATTGGGTATTAACAGTTAAAAACTGTGAGAAATTATTGACTTATATTATTAACTATTATATATTGTTTTGCTTGACGGCTCGATTAGTTTTACATAACATCGACTCAATATCCTACGAGACTACATTGTTGAGCCACGTGTGTATTCGCGCGAAACGATTCTGTGAGGTAACACTTCGCGAGATAGAGAAACCACGGCGTACATATCGAGGAAACTAGTGGAAGAGGACGAGGAGACGGGTATGAGGAGAGGAACGGGAGGTCGATCGAGGTCCCGATGGAGCGCGGTACGTTATACACCCCCGCAAACATATGGGGCCTATTGTGTACCCTTAGGGGCTCACATCCCCAGGCGCGGCGGTTTTACCGCCGCCGTCGAGATACGAGGCGAGATACGCCCGCCTTTATGGACCCTACACCATGTTTCTTCTCTGTGAAAAGGTGCGCACGAGGTAACCTGGAAACCGTCGAGTCGCAATTCAGCGCATGACGCGAACGCGCACGTGTATATTCGACAACACTGTATGTTGACGTCTCGCGGAAGTCGCGACAAAATAGATTTGCACAAATGAACTCCGAGACTTGGAAGCACTAAAACACGCGCAAGAAAACGTCGTTTTTCACTTTGAAGATCTCATGACTCTTTGTCACGCGTGGTGTTCTTCGTAAAGATAAAAAAGCAAAGTTATACTGAACTAAAAATCCATTTTTAGAATACTTAAAAATTATATATATGTGATTTTATTTATATATACAGAATGTTCACATGAATTGATGGTACAATCGGGAAGAGGGCGATTTTACATGAAAAAATACGTTGAAAATGTAGAATAAAATTTTTTCATGTGAGGCTTTGTTTTTGAGAAAATCAATTTGAAATATTCGATTATGTGTGCACTTAACTATGTATCGACTTAATGGATCTCGCTATAAACTATTATTTCTGTTCATGTTTGCGTTCTCTTGTACTGGGCTTATACTTTATTCTTGTAATCGAAAATATACAATAAAAACAGGATGTTCACGATAAATTCTATTACTTTATAAATTGTTAAAAATGTTGCCCATTCTATCGAATGTAGAATTCTGCTCTTCGAAGTAAATTTCTATGAACGCTTTCTGACGTGTTTGGTACTTTAATTTATCAATTAAATTTGTATCCGGTGAATATTTAAAGTTGGTTTTCTCGAAAATAAAATTTCATATGAAAAAATTTTATTCTATGTCTAGTCTCTTCGATTTATTTTTTCATCTAAAATAACCTCATTCATGGTTATACTATCATTCATGGTTATACTATCATTCATGGTTATATGAATACCCTGTATATCTTTTTTAACATAAACATAATATTAACTAAAGAGACTACGCATTCTCTCCTCTCTTCTCTTATCTCTAACATAATATCTTCCTTCTGCTTAAATTCTGTTCTACTTTGAAATTATTAATGGCTTCGGGCTTAACATGTTATTATCGACTCATTCGTAAAATGATTTTAATGTAATTGACATAAACGAGTACTTTGATTTAACGATCATAATTTCACTTCGCGCGGATGACGTAAACGATACAAGTTCATCAAAAACGAAATACTGTATTACGATGAGATAAAAGAGAGAAGAGAGGTGAGTAAGAGGACTATCGTTCATCGCGAAACTCCCCAGGGAAGTGAAGATGTAGTTGTAGGTCGTGCGAGTCAGGTTATCCCTGCACGCAAAAGCGGACGGGACTGAAATCGAGAGAGGGGCGGATTGCCGTTCCACCTTATCACCTACCAAATAATGGAGGCATATTGAATAGATAGCCGAACCTAACCGATATCTATCTGATCCTCGAGTCCCGAGGGGATATTAAGAAATCGGTCCTTTTCCACGCCCTCCGGGTATCGCGCGGCAGCCGTTACATCGTATACGCACACGCGGTATTTCCACAACGGGAATGTGTATCCGAATAAATCCAGAGTCTTCTCACGCTTCCCTCTTCTGGATGCTTCGGGATCCACAGTTGAATCGCCGAGGGAAAAGCGCATTTTCTTTGCGTTTTCTCTTGATACAAACAAATTTCGTGTCGCCGTAGAATCAATCTGCGACAAGTACTTTCGACATAGAAAACCACGCCGAGAAAAGTCGCATAGAATACTGATTATCATGAAATTGCATTTGTATACACAGAAAGAACTTTTGTTAAAATAAAATTTAGCTGTAGATATAGATCCAAAAATAATTTTGTTAGATCATCCAAATTATATAGGACTCTCAAGCTGGATAGAATTTCAAAATTTTTTACAGCATTGGTTTTTATGTTTGAGTTGAGCGTTCTACATAATATTATTTTGATAGTTCAACAAAATCATTTTTAGATTTGTATTAGTTAAATTTTTAAATACTTTAGCAAAATTGATTTTCTATGTGTATGAGTGTAATCTAAATCATTTTCTCAATATTTGGAAAATTATGTATGTTACATTTGTATACACGTACATAGATACCAATGTTCTCTCACACACAGTAAAAATGCATACAAAAGATTTGTTTTTATTTTGCCTCGGCCATGAAACTAATTTTCCAGACAGTGCTCCATTATGTCGATGATTTTTTTAAACTGTTAAAAATTATTTTTTTACGCATTCATTACGGCATAGTTTATATTTATATTTGAACAATTAATTGTAAAACTATCAGTGCTGTAATGCATACGTGGAATCTCAATTTTAACACCTGAATAGTTTAAAGAAATTATTAACGTAATGGCGCTCTGTCTGGACAATTAGTTTCGTGACTGTATATCGCTGTCACGTTAAGAGAAGCAATGACATCAATAATGTGGACACTTTTAGCGGTCTATCCTGTCGAAATTGACGTTAACATCATTAAGATGAAGGCGATTACATTCGAAGTGTATTACGTGCTGCAACCGATAGCACGAGGATCGAAGTGCTTCTCGTACTTTGACGTTTGCACACACATACACACACGTATGCACACACACAAGATGGATGAACTCGTTTGTACATGCATACGTAAGCTGTATGTGCAAGTGTAAACGCGATCCTATTTGTGTGTGTCTTCCTTTGTATCATTCGCATGTATCGGCGCACATATACTTTCCTTCGATCCGGGTGAGGCATAGCAGCGAAAGAGAAGAAAAGAAAATTCACATGTTCGCGCTGCTTGCTAGGAGTATTGGATTTGTTGGCAGTGTG
Source organism: Trachymyrmex cornetzi (assembly GCF_001594075.2). NCBI lineage: Eukaryota > Metazoa > Arthropoda > Insecta > Hymenoptera > Formicidae > Trachymyrmex > Trachymyrmex cornetzi. The sequence goes on along the minus strand of NW_017299811.1, from coordinate 457,036 downwards.
TTCAACAAATGATTGCGCTGCTACCACCGCGGAAAAACTTTCGGTTCGCGTATCATCGCCGCCACCGCCGCTACGTTTTCTTGATTCTCCTCCGTTTCTCGGCCGAGACCGAGGGTTGTCGAACGAAGAAAGTTTACAGGCTACAAAGCACTCCCGGAGAAAGTGTCGAGAGCACAATCATCTCAAACTTCCCCGCTTTCGTCTCACTTTCCTAGACGAAACACGTGACTGAAAGAGAACGCGCATAGATACATGTTACAATAAAATGTTATCATTTCATCGTAGAACCATCATTTCCATAATGCGGTTTCCAAAAGCATCAAAAATAAAATATTAGTTTAAAAATAAATGTAGAAATATTTAAAAAAAAAAATTGTTTTTTCAAGACGAATAATTCTAAAACTAAATCGACATTAAAAAGGACATATAAGAGTCAAATAAATACTTGAATATAAATATATTCCATAAATACAAAGAAATGTAATTAAAGTTTATAAAACCATTACTTGTTTCAGCTTTTTATTAAGCCATCTTCAGATGATCCACAATTATTCTTCAAGATATCCATATATATTCGTTAATTCACAATAGTCCTTGATAAATTTTTGAATGCTCGATGGGTGTCCAGAACCAAAATTTCTTTCTCAACGATTTACAGATCGAAAGCTTGAAATTTCTAAATATTGCACGTATTGCCAAAAAAAAAACTATTAATATTAATATATGCGAGAAAAAACCGTATGTTAGATAAAACTTTTATGAACACTCACCGTACATTCGAATAATTCTAGCTTCACATGTATTTGTACGCGTTTTCACTATGATTCTTCGTGGAAGGCCCTCGTAGATCGAAAATACAGAATAATATTCCTGAAATGTAGTGAGTTCGAAAATCTAATCATCAGGATGCGGCGCGATGTGCCGTCGAGGAATTTCACGAGACGAGACGAGATGGCAATCGGATCGCTCTCGCACGGTACGCATACTCGATGAAGCGATTCGAGAGAGATGGGGGTCCCCATCGCTTATATTAATTTGCGGCGGCTAAGCGCCGATTCCGAGTGTGGTCTCGTACGGTACGCACTCTACGCTTTTTGTCGCCGTCACATTATTAAGCACGATTTAAGCATTCCGTTCACGCACCGATTGAATAATGGTGTCTGAGATTTCATCCCTCGCGAAGAGAGGAAAGAAGAATCTTGCCCGATTTATCAATTCCAAGAGTTTAGAAACGTTATTTATAATTTTTAATAATTCGTGCTCCCCAATTATTTCTTTTATATGAAGACAAATTTCAATAAAAAAATCACGATATTGATAGCAGAATTAGAAATCAATAAAAGTACAATACCGATGTTGAAATCATGTAATCTACGCATACACTGTTAAATATCAAAAGTGCAATGATAATTTAATTCCTTGAATAGAAATTTTGCTATTTTAACTTTCATATGTGTGTTGAAATGTAAATCAATCCATTTCTATGGTCATCAATTTCAAAGTAAGCAACGTTCATATTGGCGATATATATTTACTAAATAATAAACTTTTTTTTTTTTAGTTAAATTGTTTAACTCATTATTTTAATGTTAACGACATATTGAGTAAAAGCACTGGCAATCTACAGAAACGATGAAAAATAACTCAAATAAAAGATATAACTTGACATTATTGAGTTTAACAGTATATGGCCTCGCTTACCTGACGTGTTATGTCACTTTGCCTCGAGAGAGATTTTTGTCACCTTCTTTACTCGCTTTTTCGTTTTCCGAATTTGAACGAACGAAAAGTAAAGGGGAAAGAACGAACGAGACGCGCAAAAATTCGGACCCGACGCGAGCAAATCGCGCGCGTGTCGTCTACGGCAGGTTGTATCCGGGTACTGAAAGCACGGCAGGTTGGTCGAAGGTAGAACGAGTTATACGGTAGAGACGAGCGAGCAGGAAGGCAAGCGAGAGTGGTTCCTTTCGCGAGAGATGCGCGAGCCACGTAATTCTTCCGAAGATCCCGTCTTCACTCTCAAGTAGCGGTTTTTTCTTCCAGCCGAATAAATAAGCCGGAATGTTAATGAGAAGTCGTATTCAGCACCGGCGAGCAGTTTCGAATCGAATTATTCACGACAAGATGTTCAAATCGTATCATATCAGTTCTTTGAATCTTTGAGTCTCTGAAAATAATCGGCAGTTTTTAGATATCAATTATGTGTTCAAACATAGATCTCATTTTGATTTAGAAACGATAATGCACTGTAGATACGCGATGGATATATCGACAGAGTATGATTTCTTGAAAGCTTTGATGACTACCGTTATTAGATTCTTATCGACACATTACGATTCTGAAATTATGCCATGGGATTAAATCGGTATCAAAATACTAACCGACGAGATAAATTAGGCAATGTAATATTCGCTATATTCGTTCTTTTAAGTACGTCTATTATTCACAGTAATTTTATATACGTCAAGATGACGTGAGGTCATCGTAGCAGATGACCAATTCGTATGAATATTTGGTGTCTATTTGCACGAAACTGAGAAATGATTATCTTATATAGATGAATTAATTAAATGCAAATTAAACATATCATTGTATTTGCAAAGCAAACGGATATAAGGTGTCCACAATATGCAATTTCTCTTTTAGATCATTGTCTTCATTTTCCTGTGATTCTCTTGAAATATTAATCCTATAATATAATTTTACATGAAACGGCAACGCGACTCTTCAAATTAATTATCTCAAGGAAATATCAAAATAAACTAATATATTATTCAACATCCGCGGTATCGTGCAGAAATTCGTGATAATAGCTCGCGCTTGAAGCTTTAATTCGCCGTAATATATTGATCGATTATTCTGCCAGGCAAATATTCATACGTCGGTTGGAAGCCGGCGGCGGACCGTAAGAACAAGTCGGTTCTCACGCGAGGACATGCATTTCGAGCATCGCGGTCGCGTTCGTTCGCCCGTCTACCATGTCGGACGAGTCCTCCATGACAGACGTACAGGATCGGGCTTTTCTTCTGCCCGCTGTACCGCGCATTAATTACATCGCGGTTGTCCCGGAGCATGACAGAGACAAAGATCGCGGCAGCGAAATGGACTTGCGGACAGCGCTTAAATGGACTGCGAGAAGGAGGATGTCGCGAATGAAGCAAATTAGCTACTTCATACATTTATTAACAGATGACACGTAACGTAAAAGGATGTAATATGAAATAATAATGGTAGTAATAATATAACTCTATTGAGAGAATGCAATATTTTAATACAACAGAACAATAGGAGCGGGTGAAAAAATTTTATAACATATGTACACGAAAAAACAGTTTCGTTGAAATATTTAAAAATTAGTGAGATACTGAAAATAATTTTGTTGGACCGTTAAAATAGATATGTAGGACGCTTATAAGTTGAATGTTAAAATATCAAAATTTTTTGCGACATGTTTGAGCGTCCTATGTAATTATTTTAACAATTCAATATAATCATTTTCAAATCTATATCCAGCTATATTTTTAGATACGTACTTCGACAAAACTGTTCCTTCCATGCAGTAATAAAAGATTTACGTCATCGAATTTATAATGTTAAATTATACTCAATTTGAACTATTTTTAATCATTTCTGTAGGTTGCTATTATTCCTCGTCATTAATTTAATTAAAACAATATAGTTGAACAATTTAATTCAAGAAAATATATTAAATTTGACTTAATTTAATTTATTAAGTATTAATATGGACGTAAACTTCAAAACAGAAAGAATGGTTTACATTTTGACACACATATAGAAGTTAAAAACAATAAAATATTATTTAACTCAAGGGATTGGGTTTTCATTATCCCTTCGATATTTAATAATGTATAGAGATTTATATGTAGAGTTGCGACATAATATTAAATTGTTTTTTTACAAATCGTCTTTAAAGTACGCGTGTTAACTGTTAAACGTATCCTGCACAATTGAAGAAAAGACATTGACTGTTTCTTTTTCACGATTGCGAATGCACGTATGCAGGTATGCGCAGAGTACGGGCAATGAGAGAATACAAGAGATGAGACTCGTACTCAAGAGCAATGGGTTTTGTGAGATTCGCCGTCGTTGTCCTCGTCTTTGTCTTCGTAAGCGAGACACGCGTGTTCCTCGTCTCTTTGGTCGCAGGGAATGTTATCGAGCTGTATCGTGCAACGGTTTTCATTACCATTCGTGCACGGAAGGCTCGGGGATCGCGGCCGGCACCCTTGAAAAACACGATTTGATTTATTACGAACCGCATAGCCGACGTCGCGCGATGTCGTGCGCGTTCGCCCTTTCTGCTTTTTGAACGCAAAGTATGCCCCGACAAGTGTACGAGACACTCCGCAATGCGTAGATCTTGTCTGAATATTTTACACGACATATGTATCTTCAGGGTTAGTTTTAAAGCATTCAACTGCGCGATTAACCTCGCTTTGTCAAAACAATTTATTACGTTGTAAGTACTTGAAATAATGATTATAATACAACGTGAATGCACACATGTATGATTAAAATATTGTGATAATATTTATCAATTATTTATCTTTAAGAAAGTGTTACTAATGTTTTAATATAACAAAAAACAACCGATTTACATAGATCATAAATTGAGTCAAGAAATTACACGTCGCTTCAACGTTCTATCATTTTCGTGCTATTCCTTTAAAGAAGTTGTAACGGCATAAAACACATATATTAATATTTACGCTTTAAACAAACATACATGTGAAAGTTATGTTCACAACATTCTCGTTTTATTGAGCAATACATTTTTATAGGTTATTTATTTTATTTGTTATTAGTTTCATTGTTATAAACAAAAATTGTTAAAATAATAAGAAAAATCTAAATGTTTTTATATTAAGTTCTAAACATAACTTATGTAAAGTTTCATTGAGATTCACCATTAGTTCATAACAAATAACAAACTTTATTTATTTACTGAACAATTAATGTCTGCATCTCAAGGTAACTTTACATAAATATTGTTGAATTCATAAAGTATTTATATAAAAAAATTAAGATTTTTATCATTTTATAATACATTTTCATATATTTATATTAGAGTACAAATTTAAAAAATATTACTACTTATTTAAATAACTTTTGATCTAGATGGTTAACTGTTTCTATTCTTTTTGTATTATTATTAAATGCGATTCAGAATAGTCTGTAATTTTTTCAAGTAATTCTTAACATATTGCATTTACCGTACAACCTCCTTAAACATGGCATCAATATATTTCACCCGAGGGTAGACCGTTGCGGTTTTACGATTGTCTATTATTACGAGGAATTTCTGATCGAGATTGGACCAGCGGAGATTATCGATAAAATTAGGCCAGGTGGATCCCTTGACCGCCGTCGCTGATTGATGATCCATGCGGAGAGTTTAACGCGTCGGAAGTGCCGATAATTTCAGCCTTGGTGCTGTCCTCGTTATTACGGAACGATCTGATATTCTTTTTAATGTGAAGCTGTTCGATCAACATACTTATCGGCCACCCAAAGACCGTGCCGATTAATCGCTGGCAAAAGACTTTGGCATTGAACGATGTAAACATTTTTATACAAATATTGTATCATACAATAATTATATTTTGTAGAGACGATACGCGGTCGCACTCTTCTATAATAATATCACGTCGTTATCTGAGCACGATGGCCGATTTTCTTCCAGCAAAAGGCAGCTTGTAACGTCCGCTGCGCGTTTCTCCCTTCAATTTAAGTACTTCCCTTGTGTGTTCTGTATCTACCCCGGATCTTACATAAGAATATAAATGTAGCCGTGTGCCAAACTGTTTGGAACGTTGCGGTCAGAGGATCGATTTCCTGGTAAACGTGAGTCGGCTTGCCAAACGTTCTTTATATAATTTGTTATGCCTCGTTGTTTATTATCGTACTTCGATCAAACCATATATCTGCATCAAACGTCTGGCAGTCGTAAACGCGTTTTAACGAGATAATTTTAACTTCATAACAGTCCTGTTAATATGCTATATTTTATAATTTGATGCAATGAATGAAATGATAATTGATTTAATTACTTATTAAATCACTTAAATCATTCCATGTAAGTTTTTTATTATGCTGGGATTATGTGTAGACATAACATTTGGACAATTCTCTATAAATAAATCAAAAAGGATTTATCGAGATTAGAGTTCTATCAGATTTTTAATTTTTGGATTTTAATGATTATTCAAATGTGAGTTTACATTTTATTTTTTGTTTTTAATTGTATAACGGGATCACCTTTTCAGTGATTTAATTTGATAATTGATTATTTATTTTTTTTTTTAAATTGTGTATTCTTATTAGACTGCATTATATAATTAAAAATAATTATATTAATTATTTAAATTTGCAGCTGAAGGGGACTTAAGTTAAATAGAAAATTGATTCCTCTATTAAGTACATTTAATTATGTAATTATTTTATTTACTTTTTCTGTTTTTAACATCTTCTTTTTTTGATTATTTTTGGTCTCTGTATTAATTTATTTTAATTTATTAGTTACTTATTCATCATTTAAAAAAATTATTTGTCGTCACACAGTCGACCTAATGCCTGTTTTTTATTTTTAAAAAATATGGAAAAGTATAAATGTTAGTTTTCCTCCTGCTAATTCTTTAATGAAGTTGTTTGTTGAATTTTTTTCGACGAGATCACTGCTCTCGAAAGTGTAGAGTAGAAACAGAGCATCAACCCCGCCTTCGCTAACTCTTACATTTGTCACTCTGTTAATCCCTATTAGATCAGACCGGATTTCAAACCCGTTCTACCCCTCCTGGCTATGTGCTTTTGCGTGGCAAAGAGTAAGCTCGTTTGAAAAGTGAGCATACCCCATGGGGTCGTGTCGAACACTGGAGAAGAGAGAAAAGGCGAACGTGTAAGGGAGGGAGGGGGGGGGGGATGAGGACGGGGAAGAAGATACCCTCGGGTCTCACTTTTTTAGTAGAATACAACTAAAGTTAAATCGATCTTTTGTGTCGAGTAAAAATGCAGTCTCGGAGAAATTTTCACAATTTGTTTTCTCATTCATTCATCTTTACGACAATCAGATACCTAGGAGGTTTCTTTTTTTTTACTTAGACTAATAACACGATCTGCATCTCTTAGTAGTCGATAACAATTATTTCTTTAGTAGCAACGTACTGTATGTTTCTTACGAAACTTACGACTCACTTCGAACAAACGATCGATGAACTTTGCATTTGGTGAACATCGACTTTCATCTCGGTTCTTTTTCTTTTGTCGTTCGCGCGAAGAATGGCCCTGATAAGGCCATCGACCTTGATTGCGAAAGCTATCGAACGCTAACGCTAAAGAGCGTCTACTGGCGTGCTTGGGTTACGTGTCCTTCGGCTTGTCCGTGCGAAACGGACAAGCTGCAGACGGACCAGCGACACGTCCTAATACCTATCGTGAGTTACTAATCCTTTAAACGGATTACCAATTAAACGTGTCGCCCCGCTTCGTAGGCTGAGATGTACAAGGGAGTGCAATAGTCGGCGGGGGCCGAGGAGAATTTAAGGACGAGGGAGTTAAGGGGAAAAGGGGATGGAGGGGCTCGTGCTAAGTTTGGAACCTGACTATTTCCGACGCAAGGGGGTAAGAGAAAGGGGCGAATGGAATCGGCACCGTACTACATTGCGAAGTGTTGTATTCTGCAACGGGTGTTACGTTTCAAATCTCAACAGAGAGATCCGCTTAAGCACGCGCGTATACAGCTGCCAAGCGTTGTATATTTGCTGTCATGTCACAAAACTCGACACTGCCCATCACGTCGTTATCATCTCCGTTACTCGCACGACACGATCTCACTCCTTCGGTCTAACTACATATCTCCACAGCTGTCTCTCTCTCTCTCTCTCCCTCCCTCCCTTCCTCTTTCCCCCCCCTCCCCCCCTCTTTTCTCTCTTTCTCCCTTTTCTCTCGTTGCTCTTTGTCATAGCCGAGCGCTAACTTGTTACATGACAGTTTTTATTTTCGTGATGTGAGGTTTCATCTATGGCTTCGCACGTACACGTACGCATATACGAGCCCAGCTCGGTCCATCTGTCATTTATGATCAACTACCATCCTCCCGGGACGTCCTGGCAATACCTCTCTGACTGAGGCTGAAAGCCATCCGTCCAGGGACGTGAGTTTGAATTCGCGAGTCATAGCGCGAGTGAGCGAGCGAGCTGAGCTGAGCCCTATCCCCGGTTGTATGTTATCTTCTTAAAGCTGACTCTGCTGACTCGTATAAATTTATTATGGCAGTCGATTTCTAAGAGATTGCATTGTGCATGTGTATAAAGGGGATATGTACGGGTAATCTCGAAAGAACAAAAATTCACGGCAACATGTCAGGCGAGGGAGCAGCCGATCAAATCGGCGTGATTCGTGTACACCTTGCCCGGCGTTTTGCCAGCGAGCGAGACGTAAAATACTGTTATGCGGATCAGCCGTGATCTCGTCAGATCGCAGGATTACGTCCAAGTGGAGGGACGACTTTCCAATTTATCCGCGTAAGGATGAAATCTCGAGATCATGATGGAATCAGTCAGTGAATAGGCTCCTTTTCTGGATTCTCGAAGGTTAGTATCGAGAATCAAGATTTATAGGAGCGACACATATCCAAAATCGCACTCGCCTCACGACGACGCAACGGCGCGCAGCGGACACGAATGGATTTCGCCGTGGAAAATATGTCAATCATTCTGGTCTGACCCCCGACGCGTGCATGCTCCGTTTGACATCGCCTCGCATCTGTTGCGGGGACCTATCGAGAGTCTCGGCTTTGTTAACGAGACACGCGCGTTGCGCTTTACCATGTTACCGAATAATACATCGCCTGTATAATGCTGTCGACACGATTATTCGAGTTGGAACCGCCGGAACAGCGATCTCTCGAATATTGTCGTCGCAGAAACGGAGACAGCTTCTGTTACCAGTAAAGCGCCACGAGCAAGTATACGTCGCAGATGTCGCGGCGATGTAGATTGTCACGTAAACGCTTGTTAACGCGTAAAATGAAGGCGACAGTAAGAGACGTCGGATGCGTCGGTTTAACGAAAAGTCATCCAGCACGACAAGCAATATGCCTTATCGTCGCCGCCAGACGACGCTTTGCTTGGCTCGCGGCGTTGTACGGTAATCGTGGTGACTCATCATACGTCAGCAATCAATCAACTAAGCTCGATCGGTCGTGAGATTGACGGAGTAAAACCGCACACGTGCCACTCACGACAACGATGGTCGCAGATTTCCAATAATGATACTTATCCAGTGCATTTATTAGAGGTTTTATCGACAGCTGAACGAGAACTGTCTCGCTATGAATCATAAATGAAATGTTATTAATTACGGACTTTAATAAATTGGCGAATTAGCATGGTCATGTTAAAGTATTATCCCTACGATCTGATATTAGTATTGATTATGCCGAAGAGCTCGTCGCCCAATATATCGATATCGGGGCAACCAGTTTGGCATAATGACAAACGTGATCACGTACAATTAAGCAACGTGAATATTAATCTTTTTAATGTTTGATTATCTATGCAAAATATTCAATACTCTTATATTAATATTTATATAAAAATTGCATTATTTAAATTATTCTATTTTTTTTATCGAAAAAACAATTTTATCGTATCTAAAAATTTAGTTAAATATATTAGATTTGAAAATAATTTTGTTAAATCATCAAAATAATTATGTAGGATGCTGAAGTATAACAGTATTGCAAAAAATTTTGACATTCTAGCAACCAGCTTAAGTTCTACATAATTATTTTCGTCTGAAATTATTTTCAGATCTGCTTTTAGCTAAATTTTTTAATACTATAAAATGGAGTAACTTTGGCTCAAATGACGACGCCCAAACACGCAAGTCAAAATTGAGACATAAAACGTGAATTGAAAACATTTTGAAGACCTCTTAAAAACATTTTAGACGTCTTAAGACGTCGTGATTTCGGACATGTAATCTAAGCATTTTTAAGGATCAAAGTTATTCCAATTAAGTCAAAGTTATCTTATTTTACTTTAAAAAACCGTTTTTTTTTATGTTTGAACGTTTAATTTATTAGAAATTTGTGGTGTTGATATATTTAAAGTCATCGAAAAGAACGAGATGCGTCACGTTGATCATCATTGCATATCTCTGCTGAAAGTTCTTGTGGGAATTGAAAGGTGATAAATGGCTTCACGGTTCGATATTATCTTAAGTGACAAAGTCACGCACGTAAGCGGTCGGTTGGCTCAACGTGTCGTAACGGCCAGGATGTAACGTGACGAGTGTAGGTGGCCATCATCGTTGTCGTCGACGTCGTCCTTGTAGTTGGGAGGAACGTTAGTTATCTCTTTGGGCTCGCGGAGGTGAAGCGAGGAGCAGGTCGTCTGAAAGAAGCGCTTAACGAACTGACGACGACATTATTGTTGTTGCTGGGACCCGGACGGATTCGGCCGACTACCCGTTCCCTTTATCGGATGAAGCCAGAAGGCAGACATCGGCCGTTTGTCCTTCCCTTCTCCTCCCATCCTGCGGCGATTTTCTCTCTGTTTGCACCCTTCTGCTCATTCGTACGGGAAGAAAAACTGTATGACCGAGGATACGACGAAGGGAAAGCGGAGAAGGAGAGGAAAGGACAAACGCGATGAATCTCTCTCGATTTGACTCTTAATGCTGGGCAGGGGCTTTAATTAACTCGTCGCTATCTTTTTCCTGGTTCGTGTTTGTATTTTATTTACGTATGCTCGGTGACTTCAACCGAGACAATTATACGTTTCCTCGTTTTGATATTCTCAGGAAAAATCGTGTTCGTCGACAGTCGACGATTTTCCCAAGGATGTTAATATACAACATATCGAGACTTGTTCTCGTCTAAATGTTTGAAATTATATGCTTCTCATTACGATAACTGAGATTGCATGATGGCTATGTTTCCTGCTAGTAACTTTATATAATATTTCTATAATTAATTTATACAGTATGTTCTAGCAGTGATAAGTATAATGAGCTGCGACTCGCAAAGCTGAACTTGCATACATTGGATATTAATTATATTTTTACCTCATTTATTGAATTTATTCGTACTCCGGTACGAATCCTTGCGTGCGTTTCAAGTAATTAATTTTTTACATTCTCGCGAACTTGTAAGAGGATATCTCGATAAATTTATAAGATTTCTCGAAGGGATTATTATTATATACATATCTGTTTTGTATGTGTATTGCTAATTAGTACGCGGCGATAATATGATGATGGCAATATATTATCATTATCGCGGCAAGGCCATCTTCCTCCTGGATTCATTAAAGACTTTTATTTAGAGAACACAGGAGTGTCTATGTACCAATTCACTTAACGTAACCAATCTAAAAATGCTCATCAGCAATTTAAAGCGACGAGGGCTTCTCGAAGGACAACGGCGACGGGGTTGGACGGGACGAGCTGGGAGGATAGCATAGTCAATGGCGGTAGTCAGAGAAGAACGACGAGGAGAAGATACTTTCGCATGGCTCCTTCAGAAGGAACGAAAGGGGCGGTCGGTGGTGAACCGCCACTACCACCGTGGCGACGCGTCTGCCTTCACGCGGCCACGAATAGATTGGAGGGTAAAAGAAAAGAGAACGAGTAGTCAGGGGCGGTTTTGTGTGCAGTCTAACAAAACTTAATGTTGTTTTAATTGTAATATGAAAACTGTCTCAATATGATCGATTTATTGTGCATAACTTTGTACAAAACTAATAGTTTACGTGCTTTTGATTTCGATTTTAAAGAATTGTATTTATATTGAGGAATATTTAAATTAATTTTCAAACGTTTGCTTATCCCATATGGGGTATCGCCAGCAGACAACGAAACCAATGCTTATATGACCGTCGACTGACGGCCAAGGTATTGTCAATCAGTATTGGGTCATTACTGGTAAATAACTGATTAAAATAACTGAGCCAGTACCATCTGCCAGTATTAGACTCAAATTATTATCCAGTACGTAGTATTGCGCCAGTATCTGAACTGTGATAATCAATAATGGCCCAGCACTGAGCCGATTGTAAAGCCCTATATGGGATGTTATATGTTATGTAAAAAGCAGACGAAAGCATCTTATTTACTTTGGTTTGTTTTTATTCTGTCATGCTCTTGCTAGGTACTTGAAAAATTGTTAACTTTAGGTTCTGAGAAGTTATCATCCGCTACTGCGACAAGTGGAAGGCGTAAAAAGAGTGGGGGGGGGAGAAAGAGGGGGGAGGGAGGGAGAGAGAGAGATCCATTTACGAAATGCTCATCGACCGTCGTGAGCTTTTTTCCGGATGTAGGGTGTATTCCGCCCTTACCGTAGTCGAACCGTTGAAGCGAGAGAGAGGGAGGGAGGGTGCTTTTCGAGAACGCACGGAGGATTACTCTGATTCGTTTTGGCTTGCAGATTTCGCCTTTTCTAACCGCCCCGTGCCCATCAGCATCCTACTGGTGATTCTGCTATGCGAGTTGGGGTGGGAATCTTGAGGAACAGAAACGAGAGGGAAAGCGTACAGAAAATGGTTGCCGGTATTGCGATAACAGCGAATAAAATTCTTCGATTTCAAGGCACAAATGTAGCATACCGTGGAATGTTTACTTTCCGCAGCGTTAAAGAAGGAATTTAAAATGATCGAATTTCTAAGAAAATTCCAATTTCTTATAGAGAAAATAATTTGTTAGAATCATGGTTGAATTGCTAAGAAAATGAGTCTGTAGATATGTAAAGAGCGAAACATTGTTTTATCACATCCAAGCGACGGAAATTAATAATTCCGTGCGAACGAACTCATAAATGGATACCCCGGCGTAATCAAGACGCAAATGTCATTCGTCACGACGATACAGGGAGATAAGGCCATTGTCGAGTCTGCGGTTATCGGTTTTCTAAGAGGAAAGAGGGTTGACGGCGGGGTAATGCCTCCACGCGCCCAACCGTAAATCATGGTGTTTGCATAAAATATTAATAAGTGACACGAGTCAATCCGGGATTAGATACAAGGGAAGTTGTGAGGAGGGGTCTTCTATGATATTCGCGCGCGCCATTCTTTATCTATCTCTATTTTATTTTGTTTACGTTGGCTTTTCCCACGAAGGGTCGAGCCGACCCGTCGTCGCGTCCGTTCTTCGTCGTCCGCGATATACTCTCCTCGACAAATAGTAATAATGCGAATTGACACGTGACGCCGTTGTCGCAACAACGGCAAACATACCACGCTTGAGAAGTGATCGAGGGAGGCGTAGGTTACGCTCTGAGAGATTGTTCGGGGAATCTAAAAGATACGTCTTTTCTGTCACTTCGTCGTGGATCGATTGCAGATCGTTTAGGATTTGGCGGAAATTGATGAATTAAACTCGAATGAATAGACGTCAAATCTATTTTTAATCTTTAGGATGGAAAAGCCACTCTAGTGTTAAAACAGGTGTCAATTTTGAGAGGCAACGAATATAAATAATAAATAAATTTTACAAATAATGAATTAACAAATCTCAAGAAAACGCTGTAAAATTTTAAAAATAGATTTCCGCTCTCTAAAGTTAAAACAAGCGGAGCAAAGGGTTCTCGCAGCGAAATCCGAAAGAGTAACATCCCGATAGAAGGCTTTTGCAATGACGTGTGTAGTGTAATTGCGAATGGCTGTATCAGTGACCCACACTCCATTCGACACGTGTCGCCTCGTGCATTCGATGCTCTTATCTGGCGGCTGCTCTACAGCGTAGGTTTAAGGCTCGGCGGGGGGGAGGGGGGGGGATGCTTCCATTACTCGTAATAATATATTCTTATAACTTCGTACAGAGAGGTCTCCCCCTTTCTGACAGGGGATAAAGCAAGACGGAGCGAGACGGGAGCGCGAGGAAGCGAGAAAGCATGTGCTGCAGCACACGCGTTTGTCAATGTTTGCCGGTGTCGACACCCACCTACTTATGCAAATCATTTAATTTAACCCCTCCCGCGTGCCGCGCGTATCCCGAGAGAGATCGTATCTCGAAACCTATTCGTATTCATTGCCTCGACGGTGGGGAACGCGTTGCGCCGCGCCGCACCGCGCCGCTCGACCCACAGCAGCCATACGATCGCGTTTCTCCTGTCGGCTACCGCCAACTGTGTTTATATCGACGTAAAGTCTTGCGCCACGCGTACGTTACGCGCGTCGTTGCATCTAAAGAGATACCTGCAGTAATTGATGTTCCTCTGATTTGACCGCGCGGCCATAACACATATGATACATGCATACTCGGGTTTACGACGTGACTGAAAAAGGCGTGTTGACTCTTTTTACTACAATTTTATTCCCATATTTATTCGCATAAAAAGATCTTGTTAAGTCGATAGAGAATAATACACACACACAATTTGCACAATTTTCAAAATTAAATTTATTAATATAAAATCTGTATATATTTTAACCCTTAAATATCTTTTTGATACGACATACCGAGCTCCTCTTTTTTTAATGCTTTTTTAGTGCTTTTTCTATTACTTATAACTTTTTTAATTAATAAAGATACATAAATTTATTTAATTATATTTTTGAAGTCATGTTTTGATTGAAAAATAATTATTTACAATATGTCTATTTTTATGAAAGTTATAAGCAATCGAATTGAGTACGTCATGTAAATGTGTTGTTGTCGTAGTGTAGCATTTAAGAGTTGATACTTAATTAGTACTCAGAAAGTCTGTATAACCTTAAAAAATATGGAGTCGACATAAATTCTGCAGAAAATCTGAAAAAATCGTTTAATTTTTTCAGATGGATGAAGAATTTTTCGGTGGAATACATAAGGAGCAGTAGCGATCGGTAAGTCTTCCATTTCAAATAAAATGATAATTAGCTTGTACTTCATATTTGAAGTGTTAAGGGGATGCTGGAGTTACCAACAGAGCGTTATTTCGTATTTCTCAAATTGTTTCATTTTTCTTATACAGAATAACAAATCCTTCTCCAGAATAAGAAAAAACGCAAATACCTTTGGAAAAGTTCAAATCGGTATGAAAATCCCTAAAAAAATTATAAATTACAATTTTTTGCTACCATGTAGATTCGCTTCCTTCACATATATATAAATGAATGCAAGGATATATCCAAACAAAAAGTAGTTTCCCATATTTGAGTAATTTATAAGAGTACCATGAGACCTTCAAATTATGATTTTGAAGCTTACAAGAGAAATGGCTTGAGAAGTACGATTTGAGTGTACTAACCTCATTCATGTGATATATAGGATATAGCAGAGCAAGAAATGTACGTAACGTTTTACTTAATGATTTTGATTAATGTACGTAATGTTTTAATTAATGTGTGTAATGTTTTCTTGATGTACGTAATATTTTATTTGGAATTAAAAATCTGTCGACATCGGTCAAGTTCGGCCGTCGCTTCAGCATCTCCTTAAGAGGATCTTAAAGCAAAGCTCGAACTCCGACGAAATCACTAGAGGTTGTGCCACGCGCCGCACATTGACATGTCTTTTTATCAAGGGGGTAACCACTAGCTGAAATATTGTCCCACAGATTACATGATTTCATCTGATTACAAATAATTTTTTTCACTACTATGAAGTAATTTGGTAAAATATACGATTTTATTTAATATTATACAATGATTTCTCGTGGTTGCATATATAATTATCGGATTGTACATAGAGATTTTATATAAATTTTATAATGATTTCGAGGATTCTGTCCCACGATTACATTAAGTGGTTACCCCCTCGCTTTTTATATTACCACAGCAATATTTCACGCAACTTATATGATACACGTAGTCACATACACGTATCAATTTTCATATAACAAATTCGTCGCGATAAAAGCGTCTAATTCTAAAAACTCGACGTTGTTTGTCCGTGTAAACTACATGTCTGGAAATCACTATTTCATACGTACAGGTTGCAAAGCTTTCATATCAAGCAAATGGGGGTGATCCCGATTACGGCTCGATTGGACACCACCAATCACAGCGACCGGTGCTTAGGAGCTTTGTAGTCTCAAGCGCTGTGAGTGGCTCGTGTCCAATTGAGCCGTGTCCAACTGGGTGCCACCCAAGCAAATGTTGTCACGACTTGACAGCTGAGACGCCATGTTAAACTAAGAAATGGTAAAAAATATATCAATTTTGAAATTTTTGCTCGTTCTCGACATAGAACATGTTCTCGACGTGATAAAACAGGAGGCTTTAAGATCCCCTTAAGGGGATGCTGGAGTGTCCTGTTTTACCATTAATTTTTAAATAATTTTTAAAGACTCTTTTCTCTTAATTGTGTTTATGGATTGAAAAGTCCTTCTCCACAATTAAAGTATCGACAACAACACAGGCTGCCAGCTACAATTTAATGCGAAAAATGAAAAAAAATTAAAAATTGTAGTTTTGTCACCGGCTCCTGCAGTCAACTCGTCACAATATGTGATGCATATAAGAGTTTCGGATTTTACCCGTTTAAAATAAGTAGCCAGCAGCCTACAGAAAACTTTGAAGAACAATCCTATGCTTTTAGAAACGAGATAAGGGCTTTGGTATAATAGAAAAGAGTCGCCAAAAATTTCGTTCGTATACTACGAATAAAATTAACGTGAAGCCATGAAACCGAGCAGTATTTTAGTTGATCTCTTTCTAAGAGATGGCGTTGCAATATGTTAGATAAGGACAGATGAATGCGTTTGAGCGAGACACAACGATATATAATAAGTATAAGAAATGAACGAAAGATGTCACTATTGTCGAATTTAGAATTTAAAAAAGTCTATACTATCGACCTTGATTAACTTCGACCGTCACTCCAGCATCCCTTTAAGACGGAATCCAATTTTCTACTCTCTGTGCTGCTAACCGAAAATTAACAAAAGGCTAGAAAGAAATAAATATTTCACCGAGGTTGATTACCTTAAAATTAATTCTCAGTAATTATACAATAGATTTCAATATCAACTTTTGCTTATAAGTATTTTATTAGTTGAAAGGAAAATTTTTAAGCGTTTAGAATTTCGAATTAAGCGAAACAAATTTTACTCGTATCTATTCATACGTATAACTAACTATCTACACTGGCGACAAAGTCCGTAAGATTAGGATTGAGCGATACATCTCGTAGAATGAAAGACACGTACATATCGCGCAATATACAAAAGCGAACGAAGCGTGAAAGCACTCGACGTAGATATCGAATAAATGCGATGGTTGAACGTGCGGTAGCGAGCGATACGATTTCATTACTACGGATGGAAATCGGGAGTCAGCGATTACGATTGGCCGGCGATCATGTTCGGCGCGCCCAACGGCCGGTCGTGAACATTGCGGAATGACGTATCGGTCGTGCGGTCGTTTTAACCGTTTTAACGGCCCGGCGGAAAACGAGTGTCAGCAGCCACGCCGAAAGCCGTGTACACACACTCGTGACCGAGGCCGGACGGATGCAGTAACGATATGATATCGATTCCAATTCGAGCCAGTTGAATCGAACGAAAGAGAGAGAGAGTGTTCGAGGGGCTTTGGCGGGACACTGCTGAATTAGTAGCATTGTTAATGCAGTAATCGAGTGCTTCATCGTTGGATGATTCCGGCGTGCGGGGTGAAGTGCCATCGGCCACGCCGAATGATGAGAGGAAATGGGTGGAGTGTGTAGGTACGGACATGTATACACGTATACGGACACGTGCATGTGCCTACTCGTGTGATACAACATGTCGTCACTCAGCTAAACCTGGTATATTGATGCCGGAATGGCAAAAATTTCGTCGCAGATGTGGTAATTGTTTCGTCGATGGAAATTCGACGGGCATTAAAAACGCGAGTATCCGTTGATGATTTTCCCAACATGACGAATGCCGACGATATGTCTGGATTTGTATCTCGCACAGGTATTCAAAATCAGACGAGAGGAATTTATTTTTAATTTACCATTACGATTTAAAAGAAAAAGCATTTTATTTCGGCTATAGTCATAATTCGCGTTAGTCAGAGAATGAAATGGGAGCAAGAGTAAAGGTTTGCGCGCGTGTATTCATGTAGACGACGTGCATCCACCGTTTGTCGCCGACGTTCATTTATTTTTTCCAACAATATGAAAAAAGAGCATACGGAGAGTACATTGGCATGACTCGTGCCGACAATGAATGGAAACAATTACAAAAGTCAGCAGCGCGATTTTTTCTCTCAAAAAAATTATTTAACGGAGTGAATTAGAGTTCACACCAAAAGTGGACCGTGCTTTTGCATGAAACATGTTTATTTTGTAAATTTAAGTCCCATTGAATTTTTATTTTTAATCCCAGACAACACAAAGTCTAAATCGGGACTTTCACGCACCAAATTACACTTATGTACACACTTAGATTTGGAGTATAGCATCCTAGAGAATACAGAGTCCAAAATCGAGACGTCTAAAAGACATCTTAAAAATGTCTTTAAGACGTTTTATGTTCCAATTTTTTCTACGAAAAAAATAAATTATACATACATATATGAAGGCATTTATTAGTGTTATTTTTACATGGAAAAGTAAATCACACTTATGTATATGATTAAGGCACCTATTACACACTTGGATTTTGAGTGTAAAAAACAACACAGAGTTAAAATCGGGCTGTTTAAAAGATGTCTTATTTCCCGATTTTAGATTTTGTGTAATCTGAGATCCTATAATATAACAAATGCAAGTGTATAAAAAGTACTTTCATACATATGTGTGTGTGATTTAGTTTTTCGTGTAAAAATAACACTATACATACTACATGTTTAAATGTATACATTTATTTTTCTTCGCAGTATAGTAGCTTATTTTTACGTTTGAAACTAAATCGCACACGTATATGAAGTCACTTATTATTCACTTGGAACATTAGTGATAACTGTTTCGACTTTAAGGACGATCATGAACAAAAGAAAGCGACACGATAGACTGTACTAGAATTCGGTGTTCATTGTTTCAGTAAACAAACCGTTGATCTCGATCTCCCTCCCAGCGATTTTCCTCCCAAAGACGATCTCGCAAAAGCACACGCCGGAATATGCCAGCTGCAATATAGTCGGAGAGCGAAATGTATAAACGGCCGCTCGTGTATTCATGTACTCGACGTGTACCCGCCGTTTGTCGTCACGGCCGACGTTCATTCGTTTTTCCGGCCGAATGAAAAAGCCAGGCGGTGCACATAGCCGCGCGATCTGCAGTGCACACACTGACGCCGAGTTGTGTACCATGGTGGGTGGCGACGCGACGCCCGGCGTCGCGCTCGCTCGCGCGTCTAGCCCGTTTGTCAAAACTCTTTATTGCCGTCCTCCGGGCGCTGTATTCAAAGCGAGGACTCGAATGTACACCGGTCGGAAAAGTGCGCCGCTTCAGTTTTATACATATATAACGCGCGCGGTTTGAGTTTTATGATTACCCGCGCGCGGCGAGAAAATATGCGACAGGACACGTCGACACGTCCATGTTTTGCCCGTTTTTTCCGCTTCCCCGTTACCCGAACCCGTCTGCACTTGGGCTCTTCGAACAGCGACGGCCGGTTCGTTGGTCCCCGAAGAGATCCGCGTTGTCAAAAGCGGAAGTGGCCTTTTTTCCAGCTCTCATTTCTCGCGATTTGCCCTTCGACCGGAAACGCATCGCGATGCACGCGATTTGCGCAAGGGAATACGATTCGCGATCCGCTCTGTTCCTCGACAATGACACTTAATTATTACGTGCAAACGATTTCATGGTATTTACTTTTTCTCATCATACGCTGTTCATTAACATCGATGTTTTTGTCTCAAATGTGTTCCGTATATAAACCTCGCTTGTTCATGAATAAAAGCGCGAATACGGTAGATACAGCATGAAGCATTAGCGGAATAAAATGGTAATACTGACTATGTTGAACATACTGGGAGGTTGTGGCGGAATTTTGTTTCTATAACACTCTGTTATAGCGGAGCCGTAGTAAATTTTCATTTTTTTTTCACCTGCACTTTTGCCCCGAGCAAGCGTCTAGTTATAACTTCGCTGCCGTTAAATGTTTCGGATAATTAACCAACAGTATCGTAAAAACAGTATCGTATTAAAACACGTGATAGAGCGCCATTTGTATAACTCTTATAAGTCTAGAGAACTACATTTCTGTTAACATAAATTCTATTTTAAAAGAAGTTATTCTTAGCGTTCTATTAGGTACAAAGCAACAGAAATTAGCAAGCGGTATGACGAAGGGGAAAATATTATTACAGTACAAAAAACGAAGGAGATTCGTGTAAGCCTAAGTGTTGCCATTCCGTAATAAAATGGCTCCTTTGTCCCGTCTCTTTCTCTCTTTTTTCTCTTCTACTCTCGCAAGTAGATATAACTTTTGTGACAAGGAAATCCTGCACGCCCCTTAGGTGCTCCCGCGTGTTCGTTTGTGTACATAATACATATGTATGTATTGAAAAGATTTGGACAAGAACTCGCATGTCCTTTCAAGCAAAAGGGGAACGTCTAACTCCTGAATGGCAGAACGGCAGAGTAGACTGACACCTTCGGAATCGCCAAGCATGACGTGTCTTCGAATTTAGAGGGTCGAACTTTTCTGCCTTTATCGTAACGTGATATGACAGATTCAATCTTGGATGGCGAAAATGCATTCTAAACAAATTTAGATCTTTCTATATTTTAATTTACAGTTTATCACGGAAAGAACGGTTTTGACAGAGCATCTAAAAAACTCTTTAGCTAAATACAGATCTGCACTGAAAGTAAGGATTTTGTTAATAAGCCAATATCTTTAACAAATGATTTGTAGATAATGACAACAAATTATTGTTTTAATTTATGTTATAATTGATGCTAGTCTAACTGCTATTCCAACCATTAGTAATAGAAGCAACTTATGTAAAGCTTTACCTATTTTTTGATAGATTTTTATTTGCTAGCAATACTGATTATTTTGATTTATATCGTAAATCGTATATTATTTGTTACATTAATGAATAATGAGAAACTATTCGCAAACTGATCGATCCATTTTCCTATTAAACCATCACATTTGTCATCCCTTTTTTGTTTCTGTAACAAACTCATTTCTCTCAATGTAAAAATAATTTTGTTAGACAATCGAAATAATTATGTAGAACTCTCAAGCTGATATTGGAAAGTCAAAACTTTTTGCAGTATTGCTCATTATACTTGAACATTTTATATAATAATTTTGATAGTCATAATTACTTTCACATCTGTATCCAGCTAAATTAGACACATCGGCAAATTCATTCTTTCCGCTGTAGCTGTTCTCGCATTTGTATAATCTTTTGTCGTGTCTTTTCCTTTTTTGACACGTGAAGCTCCAATTTTATCCAATTCATCCTATTCACTCGCCGTTACGATCGATCGCAGAGCACATGTGATATCGTGATTTTAATAAGATATCGTGGGAGACAGTTGAAAGCGTAAAGGACAATCAACGGTCCAGACAACACCGACGCGACATTCGATTGTATAACGCCTGTTACGACACGCGCTGCAACACCAAAAGTGTACGGCGAAACGGGCAAGAACGCTTAGCCGGGTGAATACACGATGTGCATTCTCTGCCGCACAGGGGTCGGGCGCACAATGGGCATGAAATCCGAAAAATGGGGGGAGACTGCGGATAATTGGCCGGAGCGTTTGCGTAGCGTCAAATCGCGAGGTCAATTCGCTCGCATTGCGAATCTGGCACCCACTTCCCTCCCCCCCAGGTCCACACACGCGCACCCCCGTCCGCTCTTCAGCGGCCCCGTCGACGAAGGGGATGAAAATCGAGGTCTAGCCGGGAATATATGGATGACGCGGTCATTCGCGCTGGCGTCTCTGCATTGCCCGTACGATTGTACACGTGCTTTTGTGTACGCTCGGATCGGTAAAAAAAAAATCCATTTTTTTCTTTCGGAGAGAACAAAAAAGAGATAGGTTGGCCCGGCCGGTCATTGTTAGATTTTATTTGAACGCATATCGGGATTCACCTGGACTCTAACTCACAATGCGAGAAATGGAATCTCGATTACGATCGCTCATTGCCGCCATGCATTGCAGAATAGGCTTCTCGTGGAAGTGATACGCGTCATAATGCTGATAAAAGCCCGTACACGCATTTTCACGGATGTTCGAAGTACGCGAACGAGACTCGAGAATCTCGTCGACCAGGTCCGAGGATTTAATGCGCGAGCACGTAAACGAGTTTGTTTTTCATAACATGACGAACGAGCGGAGCGCACGTTGCGCGCATTATTTATGAGATTATCGGAGATTATGGGAAGGTGATCCAGATATCAAGTGACTTTCTGCTAAGACCGATTACTATGTCGCGCATAATGTACCTTCGTTGAATCGGCGATTTATCATTTCCGAATATTTTCTGAAAATTTGCATTGACATGAGTTTCAATAAAATTAACGAGTAATACAAAAGTAGAGTTACTTGTCAGAAAAGTATTTGGTATATATGATTATAATTATATGATAAAATAATTATGATCAAGAGCTCCATTTTTATAGTTATTACTACTATAATATTTATTGTAATAATAATAATAGTAATTATATTTTCAGTTTTACATGTGCGAGAAAAATATATAATTGGTACCGAAAATGACAATGAATTCGATATCAAGTATATATTTTTTGGTATATAGAATCGTAAATATAATTATTATTACTAGCATTATAAAATAATAAATATAAGACTCTTAATAATAATTATTTTACTGTGCAATGACAGTCACAAATATCAAATAGTTTTCTCTCAGTGTAAAGAAGATATAATTTTGGTTGAAATTTATGTTGGTAAAAATTTTAATGAAATTTAAAGGACACATTGGTTGTTTTGTACTATTTAATTGGATATTTCTATGTTAGTCTTAGATTTAACTCGTGATGCATTCGTATACGATCGTCTCTTGCTTTTACTACGTCCCCGGGTATACTTTATTCCGCGTGTCACGCTGTTCCGTTCTCTCGTCTATCACGCGTGTCTATTATGCGTCCATAGAGCCGCGAGAAAGATACACACGAGGGCTCCAGGCTAATCTGGCATGCTCTTAGGGTGGATTCACCATGGTATTGCCACTCCGATAAATAAATCAACTCGTAAGCAGCCACCATTAGGGTCCTGTGGTGTGTACGCAATACTTACACCCTTATACGTACATCCTTCCTTCTCGGCATCTATTCGCATTACCGGGCTCGTTTTGAATATCTCACGAGAGTCGAGCTTCTCGTAACTTTCACACGCCGCGGCTTAACGTTATTCGTTTACGCGCTCGTAAAAACAAACGGCCAGACTGAGTAAAGCACGCGAGCGTTTTTACCGTGGCGGTAGTACCGTATACGAGCGCGTTGAATCGCGTCGACGCAGCGTAACAGATAGCATTGGTACATGCGAAACAGTGTCAAGGCATTATGTAACCGATGTGCGCAATAAAATAGTATCACAAGTTCTGTCTGTGTACGAATATGATTCTATCAGGTTTTACATCAAAACTATGAAAATAAACGCACGGTTCTCGCGCACTTTTATTGTCAGAATCATGGGATTTTATGCAGTAACGGAGGACTGCATAGTATTAGATGCTGGAACGATTAACGGAGAGTTGCAAGGTAGTTTCCGTTTTAAGAGAAAAATTCTGTAGAGCTTTTCCCTACGCGAGAAATATCCTTTTCTTCGAGAAGAGAAGATTTTAGGACGGTTCAAGCAGAATAATCCCCGTCACCGTGCCGTCTACCGTCGTCGACAAGGGTGGAAAAAGTGGATAACCCTGCTGGAAGCCGGTCGGCTAAGATGATGAATCTAGCGCGGAAGCACTTATGACGTACGACTCGGAAAAGCTTGGTAGGGTGACTCGTCGCACCCTGCAGCTTTGTTTTCCGCATCAGCGGCACCGCCCCCGGTTGGATTACTCGGGGTGATCAGCTATGAAATTAACTCGCTCTTCCCCGCGCGCGTTCTCTATCACTTCCCGACTTTGCTTTTCTCTCGCCTATAAAATAGCCGCTAAAAATCCCACGTGCTACAATCAAATAATAAAATTGTGTATTCTTTTTCATGATATTGTTTAATTTGTACAACTAGAAAGATTAGAATTTTTTATCAAAAATATACTTCAATATTTATAATTATCTAATTTTAATATTTTAAGATATATACGCTCGTTATAAACTTGATTTACACCTTGCACTTGAATATTCAATCTATACAGGTGCTTTCGTTATTCCGCTATATGTTTCGATCACGTCAGTTATTTTTAACGATGCTTTATCATCGCGCAACAGCAGCATTGTGCCTTTAAGCAAACAACGTCATGAACGCAAGAAGCATTCTCGGTGTCGAATGGCGTTGAATGGACGCTTAATTTACCGAGCATACCGTACATGAAAAATACTGCTAAGTTAGAATCGTGGTCCGGCTGGATCGACCGTGGATCAGCCCACCTCTGGTTGATAGGGAAAAGGTCGCGTCATCGTCGGGAGGGCGAGAGAGCCTCCTCGATCATCCAACACGTCGGCTGTATAAATATCTTCTTCCTGCCTATAAAAGATACCCGTAATTACGGCGCTTTCGAGCAGGAACACGTCCAGCACTTCTGCGAAGTCGATACGTCACAACGACGCCTCGTTGCCTCGGGATGGCGGGATGGATTGAGGTAGCTGGCGGCTGTTTTGCCACCGATCTTCGTAGAGTCGCGGTTACGTTACTCGGTGAGATCCGCGGATCAGAGTCTCGGGCACGTTCACGTGGCGGAAAAAAAAGAGGAGAGACTGAGAAAGGAGGACATAATAATCCATTTTGAAAAAACTCGTGACGTGGTCGAAATTACTCCAGCATCTGCCTGGACATCATGTAAGCCGAGCGAAATGTTTTTTCGGTCCTGTGTGGTCAAATTTATCCGTTGAAACGGATCGTGTATCCATCACAACACATAATCCTCGATTTTGATATTTATCAGACTACAGGAATTGACATGATTAACATGTAACGTGTAAATAAAATTTAAAGCAGAATTTTAAAATAGACTTAGCTTTCTTTTTTATAAAATTTAACTTGTCAAATGTTATGTATATACACATATATATATATAAAGTGAAAATGGACCGAGAAATGTTCAATACAAAATAATGAAGAAGACCATATTTGGTCAAGATAGGTTTTGGTGGCTAATAATATCTATATATATATATTAATAAACACACACATACATATATATTTCTCTCTCTTTCGGTCGTTAGAATAAAACGACTGAACTTATTCGGTGAGTGTCGCGAGAATCCGTCGTATATATATCCGCGCAGCTGCCTCAGAGTTTGTATTATGCGAACACCATCTGCATCTTTTTCGTGCGAATGTATGAATGCCGGATACACATCACACGTACCTACTGTGACATCGGCGTCAAAAGTTTTCGACGGAGCCGCTCGTGGGTTCGAACACGCTTGGTGAACGTCGTTTCAACGAAATCGTCGCGCAATTTGGGAAACTTCTTTAGAATCTTCTTTTCTCTCTCTGCGCGTCCGCGCGGCTCCGAAAGGCAATTGCGCGAACTTTTTGATGTGGATGCTTTCGAAAGCCAATCTTGTGGCTTTGGGGAACCGTCGACTTCCAAACTGCTACTTTTTCAAGCTCCTAGACTCCACTCTATCTGTCTTACTTGTAATATAAACTTCCAAGAAGTCCTCTTATTTTTATCGAGCCGTTTCGTCAAGATTTCTATATTAATTTTCCATATTGATTTTACGGCGAATGGATCGGAAGATTTAGAAATTGGAAAAATTGTTACGATCGACAATATCGTTGTAAACTTGAACCCCTTCTTCATGCTTCTCTGCATCGCACAAATCCATCCTCTTCTATCTAGCGCGGAGGCTTTATTTTCGCGCATTTGCTTAAGTTACGTATAACTCGCTCTTGATGGCACTTACTCAACTGAACGCACAGTTCTTGCTCGTTTTCCTCGCCGGGTTTGCAAGTGGCTCAACGCCACGTCGAATTGGAGAGAGGTTACTTACGACGCAACGCAGGTAAGTAGCGATGTAAGTGGTTGTAGACAACCGGGCCCAGGCGTCATAAGCAGCAGCCGCTGCCTAATGAAACTACAAATCTCCTCGCCCTTTAGGCACCACCTGTTCTTAGAGGGCCAACACCCGCCCGCTCCCGCAACATACGCTTGTGTGTGACACACGGTTGCTTATGAGATTCAAGATTATTGCATCGTGTGTCGGTCCGCTGACACGCTGGTACCTTGGAAAGCGCGTTTCCTCGATGCGACACGTCGAGTAATTGCGTGCGATTAATGTTCACGTCAAATTTACATTGGAATCTTAGGGACAGGGGGAGGATTAAACATTGTACTGTACTTCGTGACACTTTAACACTTGAAATTAAGTGCCCGTTGAAGTTGCGTCTATTCGCAATTATCTGAAAAGCGACGCTGAAGTACCTATTTACATTCGTTGTCTCTCATTGTGTCAAATCGTGACTAATTCTGAGAGAAAATATATAGCATTTTTTAAAAATATATATACAAGCGACGTATCTAGTCGCGTGTGTCGAGTTCATTTTGGATTAAAAGTAGATGCGGCTCGTTTTGGAATAGTCTCTTCAATTATTCGCGCCGCGTTGAAACACATTGACTAGTCTCTCTCTTTTTCACGAGAAGAGAGAACGTTCGTTTGCCCGAAAGGGGTATGAAGGCGCGCATATATCCCGCCTGGAAAACGTACGGGAGCGATTTTACGTAGCCACCGCAGAATCCTATCGGCGGCGCCGAATGGCGCACACCAGTCGTTGTAAAACAATTATACGGTGTCGTCGGGCGCGCAATCGATATTTCATCAATTCCATTGTCATTGCCGGGCAATCCCGCGTGTCATGATTATTGTTTGCAGGCCGCGTGTACAATGAAACCCCCCGCTATTGCCGCCGTTGGTACGGAAGAGCGGTACAGGGGCTGTGGACACGGAAAGGTGGAAGGGGGCGGGCGAGGGGGAGGTCTGATAAACTGCACCCATTATCAACCAACGATTTCGTACTTTTCACAAACACGTTCGTTCCGCGCCTATTCATCCTCTTTCTCTATGGTCATCCCTTTTTCTCTTTCGTCCCTGCATGTTCTCTCTCTCCCTCTCTTTTTCTGGTATCTTTCTCCGACTACCTCGCTAGTTCGTCTATGAACATCTCTCCCTTGCACTCGCATCGCTCCCACGCGCGGACACATTGATGTTTCATCGGGCGTTCCAGCTATCCATAAATAAATGCGCTTGTTACCTACACACGGTGGACTCACGTAAAGCGAATATCTACACGCTCGACATTAATACGCATTAACATCGGGAACGGTACGGGGTAGGAGGGGACGGCGTTGTTGATGTACCGTCGGAAATCGCGAGCCGAGCTTGTTAATTCGCTCGACGTGTCACGGCCAGCGTCGGAATATTCAACGATAAAAATTACGCCGCGTTGTATTTTTATTCTCTCTTTGTTTTTTTTTTACTGTTCGCGTTCCGCGTTTCTCTTTTTGCAACAGAACGAACAACAGCGATACGCGACCGTAGAACTGTACGGCGAAACGAGGGAAGAGTCGATGGCTCGTAAAATGATTAATTGGATGAGTCCTGGAATGAGTCCGTTCTGGAATATAGGTTCTCTTTACCGCGAGGTACTAAAGACTGTTTGCGCCAGTCGTTGCGCAGTCGTCAATGGATGTCTCTGGTTTTAAGACACTTAATTCAATCATTTCTCGCCGACAGCGCGCACCAATGTGTACCCATTGGATCCGCCTGAACATACGTGGTAAAAACGTTAACGCGATTGTTATCACCCTTGGTCGTTTCGCGTCCGAGATGACTCATATAATATCGAATCCGTGATACAATGCGAATTATTGCGCGCGTGAGGAACATTCAATTTCTTTGTGTGCAAATATTATTTCATACTTCATTAGAGGTAAAATAAGCTTGAAATATGCGGTGATATTTATGCAAGTTATTTATGCACTTGAAGAAGATTCAGCTTCATTGGATATAGATTCATCGGGGATATCAGTGTTAAAAGAGATATAAGCTGTCTACATACATTTTTTTTAAGTGAACGACGATCTTAATAAGCTATACTTGACTTGATAGATATAGGTATAGACTGCGCATTCTCTGACCTTTATAGTATTTGCAGAGAAAATGTTTAGTAATTTTTATTTGTAACTGTAATTATGATGTTACCATAATTATTATTATTACTGCTATAACATTAATAATAATATGCTAATGTTGGTAATAATAAATTCTATAAAAATGCAATTGTTATATAAATTCAAGTTAAATTATAACAATTTCAATCATTTTTAAGGTAATACTATTATTTTTTTCCAACTATACATACTTATTGATAGAACACTATACATATAATTATTAATATAACAATAATAGTCATAATTATAGTATATATACTTGTATTACAAATACCAGAAACTTTTCTCTCAGTGTGCTCTGTTAGAAAGTATTGATTCATATCAGCATATCTCTTCATGTCGAGGGATATTCGAGATAGACAGGAGGAGAGTGATACGATTCAAGCGATATGATATCTTTCTTTTTAAACTAATAGTAACAACTTAATAAGAATGTGCAATCTATTCTTATTACGTCTATGCAATAAACATAATTTCTATAATTAAATTGTTACATACTCTGCATACGTAATAGAAATAATTAATACCTAGCCGAATGAATAGCGCAAGTAATATCAATGCAGCCGCGCTTGCAGTGTATGCGCAGCATTAAAGTCGTTGAATAATTCTCGCGGAACGAAGAGCGATGACGGGTAACGAAGATAAGAGGTGACGGGCCAGACAATCCGGTATTCCTACACTCGATTCCTCTTAGAGGAAGGGCGATGAGACTTGATTTTCTGCACGACGCTTGAAATTCTCGCGGCTCTCAATATCTCGTCGGCGTCGTCGTAGTCGTCGCAGCGGCAGCCGCGAGACGCGCGGCATCAAATATTCAAGATTTTACCGATGGCGTCAACCACGCCTGTCACACCTCGCGTTACACAGGTTCCCAATCCCCGCTGGTTCTGCCAGCCATTTAGCTGATTTAGCGACTGCGAGAGTGGAACACCCTCCGGTTTTCCAGCTCTCGCCGTGTTCCGCGTGCCGTGACACGCGAATCGAATTTGTCAAAGAAGGCGTTTTCTGTCGCTACTTCTTCGTAGCCCGCCGCCGCCACTCTCTTTCCTCTCACGTCAACGCTTTGTCCCAGTTGCTCTCTTCTGTCACACAGACGAGATGAATCCGAAAAATAAGGCAGCTGTCGACGAGACGTTACCTGATTCGCTAAATCTCGTTGATTTTTTTTCGAAGTGGCAACAATTAATACGACAAAAGTTATAACATCGTGTAAATAATTAATTTAATTATATCAACAATTCGTGAAAGTATATTATATAACCGGAAAGTTTCATATATATAGTTGTAATTTATATATTTTTTAATCTACACCTCGCGTGATTGGATAATAGACTGAGAGAAATATATACAAAATCTTCTAGATTGAAATCAATATTGATCGATAGATCCTCTTGCAGCAATACTCTTTAGCCGTAATCATGTATATTTATACAATAACGTGACCTATTATGTATTAGAAATAATTTTCGACACGCGAGACTTCGTGGACAGGATTAATGAACTACGAAACAGATCTCTCCAGATTGGCATTCGATATAATCCGATAAACATCATTCAATGCGCAGTCAAACGAGCGGAGCCCTTTATATAGGCGCCCCTACCGGAGCGCGATCAGCATATATATTTGTATGCATTTGCACTCGCCGGCGAGAAACGAGTTCTAAACGATGGGTAATTTGAGAAGACTGTCGGTGACCATGATCCAACTCGAATCCACCCCCGACGAGCGCGATGCCTCTCGCTAGTGAGAGGAAAGTATTATACGCAGGGGTTTCATACATAAAAGGGGCCGAGTGGTCCTGATCCGGGTCTACGTAAGTAATATAAGGGTTCCCCGCGACCCTTCCGCATAAGGGTTGTATTCTAAGAGGGCATGAATTCGACGGGCATACTCCACCTCGTCTCCCGCCTGCCTCACGGCTTCTCCTGCGCCGAGTCGAGCCGAGCCGAGCCGAGTTGAGTTACATTGCATAAGTAACGTCATGAACCCTACGACCCTCGACTGTAAACTGTACTTATTTGGCCCGGCACCCGGAATAAGAGCCTTGGATATAGGCAAACGACCATTTGTCGAGTGTGCGTTACTCGATCCCCTAGTGTGGACTCCACTGAGAAAATTGTGTACCATCTTCAAGAATATTTGAGAAACGCACAAGCGTCTATTGCAGAATACTGATCGAGAGAAAGACTTATAATGTGTGCGAAGCTAAATAATACCAGAGATAAAATCATTATCAGTGTAAAATTGGTTCGATTTGGAAATAGATAAATTATTAGAATCGCGCGCGAGAGAGATGAAAACGCAGGGAAAGGGTGAGATTGGTCGAAAACTGGTAGGAGTGAGAGGCGGTAGCGTGTAAACATGTTCTTAACAGATCGATTCACATGCCCTAGCCTCACGTATATCTACCTTCTGACACAGCCAGACGGTCTTTCGGGATACCTGGCCTGGCTGAGTGACAGCCGCCTTCTCCTCGACAAGCTAATACCAACCTACGTCTGTGCGCGCACCATAAAGAACGAGGAAGGCGAGGGGAGGACCCCTTTTGCGTTTTGCAGCTTTCTGCCTTCGTTTTGCCGGCAACCGACGTGTTAATCAAAATGTTAGACAAGCCACTTACACGATCATCGTGACGTTTCCATTTAGGCTGCGCGATATGTTCCGACCTTTATATACGTTGAAACGGATCCCGTGAGCGACGGCACGACGGCATTGTAGCTGGCTGCTAATTAATAGTTACGGTAACAACGGCATGTCGCTTTATTGCCAGCCTGTATCAAGTCATGGCAACGTGTATTCTTCTTAACATCATCGCGTCTGAAACGTGCATTATACTCGCATATATATTGGCAACTGCCCAAGAATAACGTAATTACTCGTAGGGAATATTTTTTCATATTGCAATCGCAACGTTGATAGAAAAAAAAATAAGAGCTCGTAATAATTACAGACATTTTGTTTTTAAATCGATTTGTTAATTTTTTTTTATTATAAATGGATTAGAGAAAAAAATAATTACGATATTAATGATAATATATATATTAGTGAATATTAAGGGGATACATTATGTCTGGGAAGAGAGCTGAAGCTGTAGGAAAGTACATTGAAGAGGTTGACGAAGCAAACGCCCCGAGATATGCAGCCCAGCGAACTTGGCTGCGCAGACAGTAGCAAAACAACTGATCGTCCATCTCCCTCCATCACGGTTCGTCCTGCTTCAGCGGTTGTTTGTGGAAGCGACAGAGTTGTTTCGGTTCAGACGAGCGCGGGAGAGCCCGAGCTCGAGCTCATGCGACAAGTGTTTGCCAAATGTTTGATCAAAACGTTTGTCGTTTCTTGTGACGAGGGGGTTCCAAAATTAAATGCGACGTCCTGATTGCCAATATTCGAAATGCGTTACGCGTTAGTGCGCCTTTGCTGACTGAAGCCATTGCTGTCGGAAATCCAGCTGCACGAGTGCCGTCGACAGTATTGGCGGATGCGACGGTTAATATCGCGGTCGTAATTAATCATCGTACGAGGGATACGCGCGGAGCATATTTTTAAGCTGCCGATTCTTTACGACGCTCTTACAACGTTGCGCACAAGCGGAAAAATATTTTTCAAAGAAGTATTATGCGCAGCTCACATCACACCGACAGACGAGTGCATAACAATATTGGTACAATCGCGTTTTCGCGCTTTGTCGTACCTCGTTCACGGACAAAGTCCGTGTTCCACGCCTCTATTCATAGTCGACGAGCTTGTCAACGGATAATGAAGACACTTCCTCGATGAGAGGACTTGCGTGCGGAGGTTTAAGTCAGCGCGTCCTTAATGCCAGCCACGTTTTCCCTCCTTACACTACAACCACAAGCGGTCGATCTCTCGCAATCAGATGTATGCACGTACCCTATACCGTTATTACTCGTGGCAGGCAGCCACTGAAACGTTCAATTATCTACGCTGCCTGCATCACGGGCCATTGTGGGGGCCTTATTCGATCCGCGCGCTGAAAACAGGCTGCCTCGAAAAGTTGCCCTGAATGAACGTCAAACGATGTTTCGAGTCATGAATGTCAGGTGCTCGCATCGGCGAGTCCTCGCCTTCTTTCCATTCTCCCTTTCTCTCTCTCTTCCTCTCTCTCGTTCTTTGCCCCCACCAAGCTTGCGCCTCCATGACTGGGGACTTACGTAGATGTCCGAGGGATCCATGGGTCGCTAATCAGGTCCTTCGCCGAGCATCGACAGCAGCAGCTCCCTCTTCCTTTATATCCACTGTGTATTTTGACGGGTCGAAGAATGACGGACCAATTACGAGGCAACGTAAGGCCGCGGATTTTGACGCCTGAATACGCTGCATACCTCTTACAGTCATTATGCTCGAATCGAGCAGTGGTGATGGTGAGACCGGTCGACTGGTCTCACTCTGAAGGCTAACGAGCGATAAATCGCGTGGGCCCTTCTTGGGATGAGTCCGATGTCGTCGACTACTCGATAGAGAGACGACCGAGCTGTAACGACATGAAAAGCACATTGCTGCTACCGTAATATAATAACGTAAATGAAGATTAATTTATAAACGAAAATTTTATCGTTTAATACAGCGTGATATTATTTATTCAGCCATAATCGTATCTCATTTAATATTTGATTTTATACATAATGTAATATTTTCTATAATGTCTGTTAAGTACAATATATGTGTACGCACACTTATTTCGTGACTTAAATCCCACTCGTTTACTGTTTTAAAAACAGTTAAATGTATTTAAATGTTACGTTTATAATATCATAATATAAATTTGATTACTATAATAATATATGATCTGAATTTTAAAAATTATTTCCTTAGTAAATGCAGCGCGCAGACGTTTTAACTATGCATAAATATCGTTATTAAAGCATCTCTTTTTACGAGCATTGTGGATCCCGAGGCAACGTAATCGTAACAGGTTTAAGGTGGCAGTAAACGGAACATGTAGCCGTCTCCATGTTCCTGTTTCCGTGCTCGCCAATCTACTCTTTCTTCGTCGGCGCAGACTCTCGGGAAAGTTAGGCGAATGAAAAAAGTTGGCGCAAACCCTCAAGAGAGCGCTGAGTAGTTGGCGGACTTCGGAATAATCTTCATTGAAAAAGTTCGTCTAAACCTTAGAACGTTGCAGCTTGTATGCCCGACTCGATATGAAGAGCTACAGGGAATGAGATATTTTAGCTAAAAGTCGCGATAACGCGCTAACAAGTCAGCTGCAATTAAAGTGACTTAAGCCTTCTAGCTAGTTAAAGAAAAATTAGTGAAGCGAAATTTTTTTCATTTTCTCTTATTCGTCCCCCTTTCTTGCGTTTAATCCGACTCAATCTCGTCATAAGCAAACCTCACCGCTCTTAGCTCCTTCAAATTCTGCTTTCGTAGCATGAAATAGAATCCGTGAGTTATTCTCTTAGGTCTACGGTCACGGTCGAATTTGGAGAGGCTCATTTTTCAGATGGTGATTTTTCGGTTAAATTCACTCGTGTCGTTTTAGTTTAGGCAACTAAGGTATATACCCACTTCCATCGTCGGTGAGAACAAAAGGAAACGCCGTTCCACTTATAAACACCTTTTACAATCCCAAGCAAATAAATGTATTCCCTCCCTTGAACGGTTTGACGTGTAATAACGATCCTTACATCTGCTCTCTTTCGTCAAATATGTAAGTACATCACTAAGAACAAAGTAGGAAATTTTCTTTTACATCAGCTAGTTCGATATAATATGCGGAAGGCCAGGGCAAATCGACCAGTGATAGTGGAAAGATCTACTGAAGAAGCTTGTTCGCGACAGACGTGCAAACTTACGATATTTAATAATTCGGTTGACGCCACGAACATCTGCCGCGCTCTCTCGGGGTAACCCTTTGCTCATTCCCCGTTCTTATTTCGTCTCCCTCCTCTATCGCGCTCTATTGTTTAATTAATCATGTTGTATTAATAAAGCTCGCCTAATTGAATTCACTGATTTCACATCGTTAATACGAGTTTCATTTAAATTGAATGAAATGTCGCGCCATCTCCACCCACCTTGCGCGCCACACCATTCAACCACCCTTCTTTCGCTACCCTCTCGCACCCTCCACGCCTCCCTTGCCCATCAAACGTGCACCGTCGCTGTGAAACCGGAGCCACCCTCAAATTGTTCTTTTTCTCTCACTGTTTTATTGATCTTCACTTCCTCCGGCTACAGGGCTCTAAAACGATTTAAAAGATAGCTTATTTCTCATCGTCGGCAGGATCGATGCAATGAGAAACTTGCTTTTCGTACACTTTTTCTTATTAATTAGATATCGATACATGTTGTTTTATAAGAGCAAAAACAACAAGATTATTCGATGTCGAATCAATTTGTGACACGATTTTAATCGGTGAGATAATCTTAAACTCAAATAAGATTCTATTTATCGTCCATTTATATTTATACATGCTATAAACTTGACTGGTTTGCATATAAAACGTTATGATTTTATTATTCGATTATTGATTTTTCTGAAAAACATGTTATTAACATGAATTATTTTAGTAATTATATACGTAAAAGAATTACGTGAAATTTGCACATCGGAAATCGATGTAATAATTGGAATACATCATTATTATTGTTTCTTTTAATCTTGAGTCTATTACGTGAGTTTCGAAACACCTCAGTCATGTTATCTTTATTAAGATGTTAAGAGACGTCACGTACGTTGTCAAGGATATATTCAGGCGTGAAGCATGGTGTGTGCAGGTGTGAATTCACGTAATACTTTCCTTGATTTCATGGCGTGAAGGCGCGTGAAGACACGTGAAAGAACGAAACGACAGAGTGTCAGACAACCCGAACGACAGGACAGGTCCACAAGCCTCGACTTCAGGCAGTGGAATAGGTGCCGTGGCATGTTCACGGCACTTGCCGTCAGGTTGCGCTAGGTTGGCCCGGGTCCAAGCTTCCAAGATCCATATAGATGCCGTTCAACTGTGTTGCCTGCCCCGGCAGCTTGCGAGCTTATGGGAGGAGCGTACGCGAGAAGGCCGTACCTCGAACTCCGCCTCCATTCGAGTTCTTGTCTTGCTGCAGGAGGCGCTGCTGTGCTCACCACGGTATGATCCACAAAGTTCCGTCGAGGCACGAGCGGCTGCGACGGACATACACGCGTGGATGTTGCCTTCATACCTTGATGTCTTCCGGATTTGATACGGCTCAAGCGCCGGAACAATGATTCGAGTAGCTTGTGCAGGAAAAGAAATGTAAATCTCCTTTCGCTATATGTTGCAGTGTTATCGTTTTCCTTCTGTCTTTTGTCTAGAAATACTGATGGACACAATATAATAATTCGATAATAAATTTTTTAGATGCGCTGTAATCTTTAGTTGAAAATGTTTACTTGCAAGCAACATATAAAATCTATTTTTAAGATTTATTTATGCTTTCATATTTATGCCGTTTTTTCTAATAGCTACAATTCAATTTTTTGTTAAGGAATAAATCGGTCTTAAATTAGCAATCATCAAAGGATGACACAAAACGTTTAATATCTCTATAATTTTTTCTTTTTTGTAAACACATGTATGTCACGTCTTTATAAAATTTGACAAAGTTAATTCCGTAATTTCTTGCTATATATACGCATTTAATATACTTCTTATACTTGTAGTAATATGTGCAAGTAGGTATATAATGTCCTCTTCTATTCAAAAACGTTGCATAGACGTCGGGATGACCGCGAGCACTCTGCCTTGTCCGCCTGCTTCTTTATTTCCGGTCTATGCCTTTTCACATCGTGTTGTCTGGTTTTTCCAAGTTGTCCGAGGGTCGGCCGCCAAGTTTATTCAGTCCGCCAAACTTTGTAGTACACCGTGTCGACTGCCAGAGGGCAGTAGCCCGACGGACAAGAGGTGGGAACCGGAACTGAACGCCTGGCTCCGGACATAACCGTCCCTTCATCTCCCTTCGCCGCCTTCGACCTCCTCCTCCTCCTCTACCTCCGTGCTCCTTCGACCGGGCGCTCGCGCGCACACATACACGAGTCGCGCTTTGTCCGGTCTCTCGGACGCAATTAGGGTGGGTCTCGGCCTTCAACCCCCTTGGGGGTGCCCCTTCGCTAAGTAGAAAAGCGTGTATCCACCTCCGACCTCGAAAGGCGGTGGGGTTCGTGTCTGGCTGGAACGGACTCCGAACGGACGGACGGATGGACTGGACTGACAGCAGCTGACTACCAGTTCGGCCAACCTACTCCATCTACAACCTCTAGCTATTCTCTTCCGTATCATCCAGTTCCACTTCCTGGACCTCACTCTTGACCAGCTTAGAGCCTTTGGCCCTAAGACAAACATTTCGGTAGTACGTCTGTATCTTTTATGGCATGCACGTATTCCTCGTCCTCTCACTTATTAACTTTTGTCGTACTAGACGTTGAAAGATGGTGTCGTTAATTATTGAGGGACGGAATGAAAAGTTGAAACTAATGTAACCGTAGAATAAAAGTTACATTGTTTTAACATGATTATTTAATAGTAATCGAAGAATATATATGTTGAGTGAAAATTATATTAAGCTTTGTAAAAATTGATAGTTGTAGCGATAACATATATTGTACTTTCATTATGTATAAAACAGACATTAAAAAAAATTCTTTAGCATAATTTTAATGTCAGCTTCGCGGAACACTTTAGTGTGAATTGGCAAATTTATCGCGCGATCTTAATGCAAGGTGGCGATTGAATACTGACAGTCTCGTCTAAACCAAACGTGTAAATGGAGGTAATTCTCGCTCGTCATTCCCCTACCTACCCCGTTAGCAGACAAACTACGAGGGAGCTCTAATATTACGCGAGTACGTACATACTATTACATATCCTGCCAGCAATGCCCGGGCAGCCGCGATACGGTCGGTTGGTAGAATATCCTTTGGAACACCCCACAAGGGGCTCGTTTGTCTAAGCACCCCTTCCACCCTTCGTGGCAGCGTTCCACGAGCACGTGGTTATGCCCACTTCGTCATCGGGCAGGAAACGCACGAATAGAAGGGCGGGAGGGGAGGGGGTGTATTCTGCGCTTCGAGAGACCGCACAAGCCATTCCTCTACGCTACCTACCATCGCCGTACACTACTCCCCCCTATCGTCGCCACCACCATCATCGCCACCACCACCACCACCACCATTCAGCATCCCTGTCTTCTCGGGCGCGCGTTCCCGGTGGCCCATTCGCCCCTAAATTGTGAATAATGTTGATTATGTAAAAAGACTTTACGAGACGTTATTACCGTCATTGCGATTACGATGTTATACGAGTCGCAGGGCGCGCGTGGCCCCGCGGTGCTCGTAACCCTCGAGCTACCATTGCCCGAACACCTTTTCCCTCACTTATCCTTACCCCCGTCGTCCCTTCTCGGTATAGTTGCTCTCGCCACACGTATCATCTGTAATTCACCTACGTTAGTCTCCACGATTACGAATGTCGTATTCGCGAATTGAGAAACGAGAAAGGAGAGTAAAATATACGCTCGGAGAAAATTGTCGATAAAATTGTCATTGCTTAACCATCTTGTTACAAGAGTCAAAGATATATCATATATATTGAGCCTTATATGAAAAAAGGGATGACTTTATCGTTAAGTGACAACTTATTGCATGAGTTGCGAGGAGGGAAAGTTATATAAACGAGCGACCAGTGCACGTTATATTGCGCCTGACAGAGTTCCGAGAAGCTTTTATCACGGTTAAAAAACCCATGAAACTCATAATCTACGTTTTTATAGAAAAAAAAGTATTGGGTTTTGTGTCACGATACGTCCGTTCGTTAACGAAGAACGTGCGGTGGAAAGGGCGCGGCAAGGAAAGAGGACAGAACACATCGGGTGATCGAGGAAAGTTCGCCTAGGTGAAAAGAGACGCGCGGCGGTTTGGTACGGCACTGGGTACGTAGCGGCGAACGATGATGCGCCAACGAGATAGGGTAGATTGCAGGCCCGCGCCGCGTGTCCCGTTGGTACCCGTTGGTATCCGCGCGCCTGGCCAGAGCTGATACGGTCAGCCCCGGGATAAAGTAGATATTAACACGAGATGATCCGTTAATGAAGCGTATGTTCTACGCCGCGCACACGCCTAGCTTTCTCTCACTCTCTCCCACTCTCCCGCTCTCATTCTCTTCCTCCCTTCACCTCATCTTCTGTCCCGTTTCCGTTTCCATCCCTCTCGCTGCCGCCGTCTCTCTCGTAGGGCAAAATACATACCGTACCTACCACCTATTACGAGCAGCCTTTCCTGTTATCTTATCCGGACACCGCCGGCCTGGTCGCGAATTATTATTAACCTGCATGCACGTTGTCCCACCCCCCTCTACTTTTTACTCCCCTGTCACCCGCACGTCGACCCCGTCAATGTTTTCATCCGCTGTAACGAGGCAAGTCGCGA
Source organism: Trachymyrmex cornetzi (assembly GCF_001594075.2). Taxonomy (NCBI): domain Eukaryota; kingdom Metazoa; phylum Arthropoda; class Insecta; order Hymenoptera; family Formicidae; genus Trachymyrmex; species Trachymyrmex cornetzi. The sequence goes on along the minus strand of NW_017299811.1, from coordinate 418,426 downwards.
CGCGCAGCGTGATACTTACGAGTTTAGCCAATTCGTCGAGCAAATATCGTATTTAAAAAATCATGTTTCCGCAAATAAGATTGATTAGTGCTACACTCGTTGAAAAGGATTAACAATCGCAAGGGAGTGTTGTGTTGCCAATACGTAAATTTAATTTGTAAAATTAGCACGCTCTCGTCTATGTTGCGAGATTTCGGTTTCATTCGATTAACACACGATAGCCTCGTAACTTTAATAGAATACGATAGAATATTAATTGGTTCTTTAATCCGCCACTTTCGATGCGATTTTGGACGATATTCAAATACACTGAGAAAAAAAAGTTGCTGTTTCAAAAAAATATTAGTCGATTCAACTAAATGTAGCGATCACGGACTGTTAAGCAAATTTTTGTTAATTCAACTAAATATTTGTTAATTCAAACAAATAACATGTTTTAAATTACAAGGTTTTGTTAATCTAAATATATAAACATTTGAACTAAATAATCATTACGAATTAAACGCATTTAGTCAAGTTAACAACTTTTTTTTCTCAGTGTAACGCTTGCCGATAGTTCTAAATGTTTCGCGCATGTGATTCTAAAAAAGAATCCGGCGTAATAAATTGCGCCGTATTCTGCTTGATTAAAGTATTTCTATTTTCATTAAAACACAAACACGCTTCTGTTTGTACCGCGTCCATTTTCTATCATCGGTATCACTACTCATTGCAAAATCGGACCGGCAGTCACGAAGAACAATAAATGGTTTTTGTTCGAGCGCGGCCTTGGGTCATTGGGATATTCGCGTGTAAGCGGATAACGACGTGCATAAACGAGTCATCGAACACTGGACTCATTCACAGCTGTCCTCGTTATTGACCACCCACGACATCGATCGGTCGGATGTTCGGGCTATCTGTATCAGGGAATTGTACAACGATTTCGAAACGCATCGGGTCGGTTATATAGCGAAATCGAACGTAAACACGTTTGCACAGCCACTGAATTTTAATCGAGACATCTGAATATTAGATGACATTTGCGTAATTATGAAATATTTAAAAAGTTATAAAAAAAATATTTTTTTTAATATTCGAAATGAAAATTAATGGCTGAAACTTAATAATCGAATTTTTATTGTTTGAATATAATCTTAAATCAAATAAATAAAGAAACGTCAAATGCAATCAAGGCTAAGTCTTGATACTTAATTATTTCTATATACAATACATTTTAAATATATCTTTCAGTTGTATAAACTGCACGTCTGTTGGACTTGAAATGCAATCGCAAATTGAAACTGAAGTAGTAATATCATAATTAAAATTAAATTAATTGTTAATTTAATAATGATGTTAACAAACATTTTAAAACAGTGCAAAGAATTTACGAAAAATATCATCTCAGTTTGTGTGTGTATGAATCTGGATTTTTCCTATTAAATATAATTTTACACAACATTACTTAATGTCGCTTAACATTAATATTATAACTATTAAGTATAGAATAGAAGCAAGATAATAGTGATAATCAAGCTTGTTAACTATAGTTACAAACTATTCACAACCATGACACACTTTATGATAATGTCTAATACAACCGCAAATCAAAGTTCAAAGTTGTGAGAAAGGTTAAAGAACGGTCAAGGTACAATCGTCAAGCGTGATATCAAGGCGAGCATCTCTGGCGGCGCCAAGGCCGTAGTTAACGAGGATTTCGTCTGGCCATTCAGTTGGTCTCCTTTGTCGTTGTTGCCGATTCGATATATACCTGTGGACTCGCCTGAGAACCGCGTGTTCTCAGACCATTGAGGATTCGTTTATAGATGCGTGTTACAGACCGCACATTCGCCGTTTTAACAAAACCGAACGACCACCGTGTTACACTTTCGTGTTTTTCTCGTCTGTCAAGTAGTAAAAGGCGGTCTACGTAAGATCGTACCGCGGTGCAAGCTCGAAGAAAGGTATAGACGTCGAGGGGCGAAAGAGAGAGGAATTGTGAAGGCAGACGAGTGAACGAATACGGTAGCGACGAGAATGGACGAATCGAGAGATCTCGAGCCGCGAGAAAGAGAGATCGAGAAACGTCGTAGCTAGGGATAGAAGGGAAGAAGAGGCAGAGGAAGACGAGAGTCAGTAAACCCGAACAAACCATTCACACGAGCCCCGCGAGCCCTCAGAGTACCTGGAAACGGTGCTAATGATATGCCCGAGATCGCTGGTCCTGAATGGAACCTTTCGGGAATTCTCCGACGGTTTCGAAGAATTAGGAATTCCGAGGACAGGTTCTGCCTCTCCTCCCCTCCTCTCCCTTCTCCCCTTTCCTCAGGTTCTCCCTTTCTTTCTGTCTTTCGCGAAACGATTTTAGAGCTGACTCCATAAAGAGGTTGTTTGTGGCCACAAAGAGGCGGGTGAAGCGCTTTGTGAGAGACGCTTCTCGCCTCTTTCCTTCTTTCTTTCTTTTCCCATCGTTTATCGTTTCCTTCTACATCTTCCATTTTCTTCGTTCCTCTTTGCTACGAGTCGCTACTGCTGCAGTTTGAGATTTATAAGCGTCAACGAGTCTTTCAAGGACGCACCAGTGATTCGGAGGATAAAGATGCGCCGGCGCGAATGCCGTGTTTAGGAGACCTTCAATAATGAAAGAGAGGAATCGGTCAAATCTCAGAGAAATTCTACGAAATTGCTGCAAATTGTGCTCGCTATCGAATTCATCACGAGACTTTATAAATTGGGTGGATTATGTTATTTTATCTCGCGGAGAAGACTCGACAAAATATCTTCATTTTGACGCGTTTATGAATAGATTAAAAATTAGTGGAAACCTGTAGTGAACTAATAGCGTTTTTCATTGGCAGAACTAGTGTTCACTCAGTGCACATTAAAGCTGTTGTACACTATTTTAATCTAAACGTAAATGTAAGATATCTCAATTGATAAAATGCTCAATATGAATTTTATCAAATAGCACAATAAAATGTACTGAATATTTCGCGGTTTAATTTGTTTCTATATTTTTATTAAACGTACATCTTTATGTCGATTTATGTACAACGGCTTTAAAGTGCACTGAGTGCGTACTAGTTCTGCCAATGAAAAACGCTATAAATACCACTTTAATTAGAAAGTGTCGACATATAAATAAAAAAATCCGATAAATTCTTAAAAAAATATATTACTATATAATTCTAATCTTTTTTATATCTTTTCGACCCTTCTGAATATAAGTCCTCCTATAAAGGAACTCGCGCATTATATAAACTTTTATTAATTTTATTATATTTAATTCAATTTAATATTACATGTAACTTAAATAAACTCACAAATATATAAAATTTAGAATATCTAAATCTGCAAAGTCAAACGAAATGATTTATCGTTTGCAGTGTGATTTTAAATCGCATCTTAAACTTTGTCATTATCGTTGCGAGCACAGATAACGATAAATTAACATTCATCCATCTTCGCATTCTGTGATCGTATCGTAAATGGGTAATGCAAACACAGGCAAGAAACTGCACGAAAGAAGCGCCAATTCGCTAGTGTTTACTGTTTTTTTTTTACTTCTTTTTTCTGGCTAACGAACTTATAAATATACATCACTTTGAACTCTCGTGTGACTCGCACGCCACGATTGAATAACCGGAAAGATTCACCAAAGGCGCGATATAAGCCGACCGTTTATACTTGAACAAGGTTGTCCGGTAATTATAGAGGTATATGAGGCGATAATGAGCGGCGGACCTCGATTTGAATATACATTAACGCAACAACCGGCAATGAGGAATATTTTGATGCGACGGTGAATTTTTCACAAGAAATACGATTACGTTAAAAAAAAAGGTTATTATTTTTGTCTTTCTCTCTCTTTCATTCTCATTTTTTCTTTTCTTTCGCGATTGTACGTTTCCTCCTGTTTGATCTTAGTCTTCCTCTCGTGCATTGTCCAAACGTAAGATGGAGAAGGAAATTGTTTTGTTTTAGCGAACAGCGTGAGAAATCGTTTACCTTTTTCCTATTAAGGACGCGCCTTTCGCCAACTCAACAGTGGGGTGGGCTTTGCGGAACCTGGGTTGCCGTGTCATCAACGTTTTATTTCCATGGCGTGCGGCTCCCGTGCCGTGGCACTCCAGGAAGAACGCAAAAGTTTAATTAATTTCGAGCCACGGCATTAAGTGGCGGTATCGGAAACCCTCCCACAAGGTCCCGACGTCCTCTCGACGCTCGAGAGACCGCCTGTTCCTTTGCTGCTACTCGGTTATCCCCATTCCAAGAGTTCTCATCCTTCTCATCTTTTCTAAGTAAGAAATGCCGAGTTTCATACGATTACGAGTTATCACAATGTCCTTTAACGTGCGTTCAGTTCCATTCGTATTTCGTCTTACACGAAGTAGTTTGTGGGACGCGATCTCTTTTTTCGACGATACTTCCCCTTCGAATTCATCAAAGCTCCGACAGCTCGTTTATGGTGACACCACCTTCGCCCTACGGTCAAGACAAGGTAGCAGGTTTGTTTGTCTCTCGGTCGGTACCGATGACATCGGTGAGTGATCACCTACGAAACCGAGAAGGGAGGCCTTACTAAATCCTCAGACGACACGGGTTACCGTCGTGGCTTACCGTCAAATACGTTTCTGCGGCGAGCTAACGATTCAGATTTCGGAACATTATATCTATCTAACTCGAGTTGATAAACTTTCGCGTTACGTTAAAAAGAAATTATGACATTTTAACAACTAGCTTGAGCGTTCTACATAATTATTTTGATAGTACAATAAAATTTATTTTCAGATCCGTATCTAACTAAATTTTTAGTTACTTCAAAATTGTTCTTTCTATGAAGTCGCATGAGGTGTCGATTCTTTTCTCTTTCTTTTTCTCGTCGCCGAATGATGACACAAGCGCGGAGACCACGTATCATTTTTCCAAAAATGTACCATTTCCCCCACGCCTCTCATTCAAGCACGTTGCTTTGCAAGTACGGAACACGTGTCTCACGTCGCTAACACAGTGGCTGATTTACACTTTGTGCCAACCTCGCCAGACGCGGTCGACGGCGAAGTGAACCACGTGTATCCGCGTCGAAATAACGCGACGCACTTTTACGTCTCGTGAGAAACGCCTTGCCAACAAATCATCGACACGGCCGTCTTAGAGGCAAGCGTAAGTATCCAACAGTGTCAACGAGAAACAATTCGGGAGGAGAGATCGACAGAGTCCAAGAGAGGTCCGGCAAGTTAAGAAGGAAGACACCGAGAAGAAGATTCATAGCGCGAACAGACGGGAATAGTTTCGTCGACGTAGCTGTTTTCGTTGACGACAACTCCTCCCCGGACGATCCTCTTTCCTTCCGTTGACGTCGCAGACGCGGAATGCGGCTGCCCCGGCTGTTAACCCGCGACGACATTTATTTTCTCGTGTGCGCGCGTAAAAGCGCGTCGTCGGTGTTCTCGCTTCGCGCCCTTCGATCGATCGCGAATGCGCATATGTTTTCTATTTGTCGTCAGGTCTATCAGTCATCGATTTTTAACCCAATCCCGTATTGTCTCTGCTAAAAATCAGATTAAGATCACGTTGCGTCGATAAATGATCGTTTGCAAGGCCAAATCGAAGAACAAATGGACATCTTGGAAAAGTTTTAATATTCTTAGAATTACGTTTGTACTTTTTATTGGAAAATTATGGCTTCGTTCAACAGAAAAAGCAGCTTTACAACTGTGTAAGATTTTTTTTAATATAATTGATTTATTATATTTAAATCCAAAGTGAAAAATTAAAGGCAAGACCAATCATATTAAAGAATTTTACAACAGTTGAAGAGCTGTTTTTTCTGGTAAACGCAGCCACTTAGAAAAGTTGTTTAAGAAAAAATAATTTGTTGTAAATATAAATCTCGATATTATATATACGAAAATTTTTCTACGTTAAAGGTATTAGATAAGATATGAAAACCTCGAATGATAAAGGAATCTTTGTTGCAACTCGCGTATGCAGCCAAGCTTGGCACACCAACAGACGATAGTCCAAGTGCATTTTGCATCTCTTCATTAATCATTCCGGTACGCTTGGACGCCCTTCACGCCTGTGTCACGTTGTAAGGCCAGAGGTCTCGGTGAATTATCGGTACGCTTGGTCGTGTGCAGAACTGAGAGTAGCACGAGAGCATCCTCGTAGAGAAGACTAGTCTTTGCTTTGAAGCAACGCTTTCTCGCGTCAGCACTTCGCTACTAACAACTTCGTCCACCGTGCAAGAATGCAATCTATTAGGAGGAGAACGCGACACACGTATATCTCTCTGCGATTCGGATATATTACTTTATCTCAGTAAACAAATGAATTTAGTTTCTTTATCGTTCTTGTTTTTGTTGCTCTGGCAATCTAGACGCCTAATTATCTTGATATGTATCTCGTAGAATAATTATTACAACAAGGAATGATGAATATGCAGAATATGACGATTATATCTTGGAAATAAAAAAATGTGATTAGTTTATAATCTATATATTTGAAATCTCTCGCAAGACACGTTTCTTTTAGTCATACTCCGAATTCTTGAGCGCATCAAAGCTCTTAGCCGCCGTAACTTTTCAATGTACCAACTCCGCGAGAAGACTCCGCGCTACCCTCGAAGTGACGCGACGAAGGAAAGAGACGATCGACTTTCTCAACGCGGAAGAAAACCCCTTTCGCGCTGTTGGCTCGACGGGAATTATTTAAATGGATTACCGCGGCAACTCCGTGGCAAAGTTTTCCGGGGGATTCGCTGATCCGCTCTTAAAATTTAGATGGATTATAAGGAGGACGCACACACAGGGATGAAAATAGTCTAGGTGTGCGAGCGAAGAGGACAACGAGACGGACGACGACGACGACGACGACTCCGACGACGACGGCAACAACGACGACGACGACGACTACGAAGACGAGAACGAGGAGGACTACGGCGTGCCGAGCTGCCTGCAGATTTCATACTTATTATACTTAACGGGGGACGGCGTCTTTTTAAAGGGACTAACAATGAGGGATGGTGGATCCCTGTCGACCTCCACGACGCCCGTCCCCTGCCCCTCTCTTTCCTTTAAGAAAATGTTTAATGCTGCGGAAAGTAAGGCGTGGTAATTAATATCCATTATCTCCTACGTTGGCGACCTCTATCCAATTAGTTCCGCGGATACCTGCGGAAACAAAGACGCATTAGCGGCGTCTTCCGTAGAACGGATACGACAAAAATCGGCTTAATTCGTCGCTCAACACCATCGAGAGATCTCGTCAGAGTCCTTTACATCCCGCAGAATGATATAGCTCTACTTATTATTCAGGAATAAACATAAAAATAATTAAGAAAGGCTATAAATAATTTCGTCTACTAATCATATGAAAAAAGTGGTTTCAGTTAAATTGGCTAAAACTATAATATTTTGTAGCTTATAAGATGCTGGTCAAAAGTCATAAGTACAATAATACAAAATGGAGAGATTTTATTGCAGCACCATCTAAAAATGGCTATTTTGAGTCGTACTGAAAAATACTTTTATCTATAGTACATAGTTTGTTTTTTTAACTGTATAAACATTTCTACATTTAACACTTATAGGTATAATTATACATGTGTCTATTATTTGATAGCTTCATGTCTCAATGCGTGGAGTATTGTTATATATATATATATATATACATATATGGGTTTATCAGCATGTGTGTATCTATGTCGATGGCTATTCCATTAGTATGCCTGACATTATTATGTGTATGGACACACATATAGTTATACATACATAAATGCTTACACATCAGTTAGAAAAACAAACAATGTACTGCAAAAATACTTTTCGGTCCGATTAGATCCAAAATAGCTTTTAAATAGTCTTATAGCAAATTGCTGTCCATTTTTTATACATGTACTTTTGACGAGCAACTTATAATCTAGAAAATATTATAGTCTTAGCCAATTTGATTGAAACTATTTTTTTGCATATGATTAGTGCTTTTAATTTTTTAATATTTTATTAATAATTAATTGTATAATATTGCCTGAGAATAAATACACATATCGAGGTACAGATCTGTCGCTAGGTTGGAAAGTGAGTCTCAACGACGCGCGACGTCACACGTACAATGGATTACAAGTGAGGATCGTATTTAGCTCGCAGAGATGTTACAATTACGATGGCCTACAATGGAGGTTCCACGGGTGTGTTATCACTTCGAAACGTCGGGTATTAATCCGCACGGCGAAGGTATACGTGCTCGACATAGTCTCGCAATAATACGGCGGATTCGTCGATCTAACAAGACTGCTGGCGTTTCCACCGGTAGACGCGTATCAGCGACCGGCTTGTACTCGCGGTTAAGTGCGGCTGTAATCGTAGAAATTGCAGCAACGGGAATCCGCCGTCATCGTAGTAGTATTACAGTGTAATATGCAATGCGTATTACACGGGCGTATCTATACACGTTGCGCACACCTCGTCGGAGCGTGCATGTACGTGGAAGGATACGATGTTCTTTGCGCGATAAGTAGTGGATTTAATTTGCCGTACCAGTTTATATGTGCCCTAATGCATCGCGCGATAAGGGCTTCTACCAGGCCGGGTGAAGTCTCGTTTGAGAAAAAAAAATTATTCCGTGAATTAAGATAAAATGTTCGCGTGACCGGCGCGTTGAAACGACGAAGATGCAACTTGCCTTGTTGCGACGCGTAATTAGTGCTTCCTCGGTGATTTTGTTGAGCATGGTTGCGCAGCAGGCCGACAACTTGATGCCTTTACACAGTTTAATCCAAAAATAAATCAAACAATATTTTGTACACAGAATGGCAAAACGTAGTCATTGCATCCGAGTAAATTCTGAACAGAAGAAAAAAATCATGCAAAACGTATACATATAATTATTTATATCATCTCATTTTTGCGAAATATCATGTCGCTTTATCTTTTCATCTCACGATAATTAGACGTTAATTGGAATCTGCGGATGCCTATATGTAAAACCATCGTACTCGAACAAGATCTAGAAATCTTCAAATAGTTACGAAAACGACGCGGCGAATTACAAATTAAACGCAGTAACAGTTAAACTGTTACTGGAACGCGCTCTCATCTGCTTCGCGCACAAGATGATGATCCTCAGCTTCGATATAGTGGTGAAACGTAGTGAGGAAGCGAGACGCAAAGAGGGTATGGTGTATACGGCAGCAATATAGACGAGGGCGGTAGAGAGAACTAGAAGGAGCACGCCATGATAATAACAGCGATTATCGCTGTATTCGGGAAATTACTGGTAAGCGGCAGGCCCCGGTACATAATTGAACGCCGGCCAGATACTACTCCCCGTGCTCGCTCGTTCTCTCGCGCACGAAACGCGTGTGCGTGCATAACGGCGCAGACGAAGGCAGCGTAGACCGTCCTTTCGCGTGCACGCCGCACACACGCACACGAATACGCATACGCACATGCTCGACGAGACGGTCTCTCGCACATTGCGCGTGCGGCGCCGCGCCACACTTACACTTCTATACGGAAACACGGCTATCTATCCGGCGGAGGTTTATACGCGTGTTGCCGCTGTAAACTCGCGCCCGGGTACCGGCAACGTAATCGTACGAGATCCCATTGCATGAATATAATTTGCATACAAGTTGGTTATATGGCAGGGGGGCCGGCATCAGCTGGCTCGCCCGTATAAACGATTATATGGACCCAACAGATGTAGGCGGACCTGCGACCCCGCGTAGTCCGCGATTGGCGTTGTACCCTTTTACGCCCTCCTATTCCGCTTGCCCTCCCTTCCGCCTTCGTTGCCCTACGTACGCTTGCGTTATCACAAAATGCCCTGGTAATGGCAAGGCCATATAATTTATGGATACCTGCGAATTGTCCCGAGTGCGCACCTTATGCGAACTGCCGCGCGATCGGCGGCTGCCGACGTTTAACTTCGCGGAATCAACGAGCATTTAATTTTTCAAGCAAATGTGTGTTTGTCGTATCTAGTTCTCGCATTTGACAAAAAATGTTATCAAATTCGAAGGTAGTTAATATAAAGTATAATCGAGAAAGTTATAGATGTTAAGGTGATTCTTGTTCATTTCTTAGAATAACATACAAATTCGAAATCTGTGATGGTCTACATATTCGTCTTACCATGATTCGAAATTGTTGAAGCAAGTATAACATACTAGTTTGTCGGTGTCGATTTTAGTCATCTAACATGTCCAAGTGTTCAGAAGTTTAGAGAGGTAGGCTGAAAAGAGGAAATCGTCCATCTCAAGCATAGTTCGATGTGAAAAAGAAGTCCGTGCATTCTCAACAGATACATCCTCAGGTGCGGAGTGCAGAAGTGGATCGCTAGCACGGCACATCATTAAGCCGGAGAGTGGTCGTGTCGCGCTATCGACTTCATCCTTTTTTCTCTCCCTCCCCTTGATTTGTCTTCTGCACCAGACTGCCTCGGAAACCTCTTTTTCGTGCGGCGCGGCATCCCGCGTCGGACCTGAACACCTAATCTAATGGATGAGACACGGCGGATAGAGGTGTGTGGGCATTTAGGAGAAAATACCACATCGGCCGGACCGATTGTCACTCGAGAGAGAAAGAGAGCGAGACGGTAATAACGGAGATAGAGAGAGAAAGAATCGAGGTTAACAGAAACGAGAGAGTATAGTAGAAAGATCCTTTGAAGCAGCCGCCACCACTTGTTGGTCGATCAACGGCTCCCTTTAAATCCGATCGCCAGTCACCTCACCCCTTCCTCACCTCAGCTTCTTCGGCATCGGTAGGATAGGCGCCGCTTTTAGAGGTGAACTGGGCTGCGTTCCTGTGCACGCCTCACCAACCACGCCACGGACGTTACAGATTTTCGTTTACATTTATAAGTCCGAAGGGTAAAGAGGGAGAGAGAGAGAGAGAGAAAGAGAGAGAGCTAGCCGCAGCTGGTGTGCCAATAAATTCTACGGCATTCGCCGGGAGAGAGCCTTTAGCGCCACCGTATATTGTTGCGTGTGGAGGGAGGGGGTGGGTTTCGTTGACGACGACCTTCAAAGCGGACGAGCCGCCGCCCCGTGTGGACGTCATCGGAACATACCTTCGATAGGCGGGTAACGCCTCGTTTTATTGGCGGTCGATCCTTTTTTCCGTTTATGCAATATCTCGCCCGCAGAAATATTAACTTAGGCGCCGCTTCTTTGGTTCGCGATATCGATGCTACGCGTAGGGCGTGTTGCCTATGCATTTTGCATCGATTGCCAGACGCATCGTCACGCAAATATATTCGACCTTATCTCGTAAAAAAATGTGATACCTGTTTGTAAAAAAAATTTCGTCGATCTATATTTTTATTTGCATAAGAAAGACATGAGTTATCCCTTACATCTTTAATAAACCAAAGGCTATTAGCTTTTTCGCATAAATCAAACAACTAAACGAGTGACAGAGTTAGATTAGCTTACAAATTATGAAAGGGTCTTTAGCTCGCTAGTATATCGTCCGGGAGTTTACCAAGTACATCGAAAATCCATCTTGCTACCTTTTGATTTAACACACGGCACGAAGGGGAGAGCAAATCGTCAAGCTTGACTTGGTTCATAAGATGTTCCTCTCAGTGGAAACGAACGTCTCTAGACTGTGCGCATTGATCGGCGGGGGTGAGCAGAGTTGGCCCCGAATGGCGCGAAGTAATATAAAGTCTGGGAGCCGCGGTCATATCGCGCTCGTAAACCAGAAGGCTCTCCAGTTTCCACCTCGCCTCGCCCCCGGGGTTGTAAGAGCGTTCCTTCCCGTATTCGTCGAGCGGAGTGGAGTCTTCGTGGTATGAAGCAATTTACATGAGGGTCGACGCGCGCGTGCTTCCACCCTCGTGCCGTAGCAGCATCCAGAATCGTCCGACACACACGGAGGTCTTGGTTAGATTTCCAAGGACCGCTTGCGTGAAGGAAGTGCCGTGCGACTAGAGAATACGGAGTTACAAATATCCTGAATTTAACGACACGGTCATACAGCGTGAGATCGACCAGAGCCGAATATCGGAGGATTCGAAAGAAAAATGGTCCACGTCCAAATCGAAAAATTGCTTCTGTAAAACTTAGATATTTCTATAGACATAAATTCTTGTCTCTCAACTATTGCATATGTATGACTGACTTATGTCATATCAGACTGATTTAGAATTTTGAAGATATAGAGTTACTCTCTTGTGAAATACGGATTCGTGATAAAGAACTGATTGCGTGGGTCACTTATTTCCTTTGTTATCAGCTATTAGTGACGTCTACTGATTTTACTTCGGTGACCTACTTATAAATGCTCAGGTAGCGTGTTTTCAGGTCTTTAAAAAGCCGCTTGTAATCACTCCAGTGCACAGTAGTGTATGTATATCGAAAATTATTTTCGACTGATGCGAAATCGGAATAAATCTAAATATATGTAGTAGGGAGGTATTCGTGTGAAAAATTTCTGGTTAAAAATAAACGAACCAGAAAGTTTTTATCATATGAATAAGAATTTTGGTTATCTCAGCTAGAATTATCTATAATAGATTCAACCAGAAAATTTTGATGTGTCCATTTCAAATCAAAATGTCAATTAATACTGACTCTTTTTTAGTACTATATAGATTATTGCATGTATTTATATATTATTCAGCATGATCGGGTCAAAATTATGAGAAGCTCATATTTTATATTTATATTTTTTTTTCTTCATTATACATTGGCTTATAATTCAAACTATGCATTACGGCTTCCGTTGAATCCGAGAAGTGCTATCTTCGGCACAGAAGCCGTTTAGTAAGGACTACCTATCTATACGCGGCGTGTACTCGATAATGCCCGAACAAAGTGCTGTCGCCGGTGAGTAGATTATACGAATACTCGAAAAGTCTTAGCTGGGACTGCGAGTGCGGGCAGGGGCGGAGAAGACAGGCCAGTAAGAGAGGAAATGTGGAGAGGAGGGCTGCGTGAGATCGGCGAAGGGTGAGGGAAGTCGGCCATGTTGAAGGGGTGGGATGGAGGCGAGAGGTGGCTAGAAGAGAAGGCGCCGCACGGTCGCGTCTTCGACCGCACGAGAGAGGCCGTGAAAGCGATCGCTATGCGACCACGACGCGATGTCGAGAGTGAGCACCATCTTGTTAACAGCCGAGTTCTTTTTCCATCGGCGTCGGCTCCGATAGGCCTGCGGGACCACGGTGGGCGTTCTTCCTCGTCTTCCTATTTTATCCGCTCGTACTTGCTCCGCCTCGAGCGATGCTCTCTTGGTTCCCCAAGTGCATGTGATCGCCACGGATATATGTCGTGCACAGGGAGTATTGGTACCCCTTTATATGTCTCTTCGAGGAATCTACAGGTAGGTGAGGTCCGACCTGTAGATTTCGTGCGGCTTCATCTTCCCTTAACTAGAAACCAAAATGTTTATGAGTTTAACGTGATATTTTAATATTCAGATTTTATCTCAAGTATTCTTCTATATTCGTATCACAAAAGTATCGATTTCTATCTTTGCTTTCAATATCGTCGTTTTCAATATTCTTTATAACGTCACGTCACGTTGCGTAATGTCAAGAGAAATCCAAATGTACTCCGGAAGATTATAATGGCTTGCGCGAGTTTCTGAAAGGCTCAAGTATATCATTTCGCACGATCGCAGAGAGGCTCCGATCTCGTATTAATTATGTAATTTCCGCAACGCATCTGTTTCGATATATTGGAGCACGTTTATTGAATTCTTATCAATGTTTAATTTTGTTGCTATAGTGACTCCCTTAAGAGCCAGGTGCAGATGTAGCAGGACCTGATAAAACATTAGCAGCCACCTGCATTTCTTTCGAGCGAGCTACCGCGCAAACACGACTTGAAGGAATAGCAGGCGGCGACAAAACCAGGGAGTAAGAGAGGATACACATCCATTATCATCAGCATGCAAATTAGATCGAGGATTACCGCAAATCCTTTCGTAACAATCCTTCGCACCGCGAGCGAGGTTCTGCGGATCGTCTCGAAAGCAATGGTCCTGAGAAAAAGGGAAAGGGAGAAAGGGAGAAAGGGAAAATCCCGCGGTAGAACGCGAAGGAGGGCGATGGAACGTCGTTCTGTACAAACTCTTAACTCGAACTTAATTAACGCCTGCCGTCGCGATAGTATATGAACGTTCTGATCTACATCTCGACACAGACATGTATACGTCTTCTTAACCGAAAGATTGTGCATAAGTATTATGTGTAAATCCGAGATATTATCTTTATAATACACGTGCGCTTTTAGTGATATAATATAGAGGAGATCTCTTAAAGAACGATAAAATAATGATAAAATGTAAAGTAGGTTAAATCTCATATATTAAACAATTATCGTACTTCCGTTCTAGCGCGACGCTGCTTTATATCTTTCCTTCTTTCACAATTTTGTCACGTTATCGATGTACCTTCCTCTCTACGCGCGCGTGTCCAGGATAAAGCCTCACTGTTCCCTCCAAATATACAACTCTATCGTTGATTGGCGATACCGCGGAACCTGCGCCATAAATTTCAATTTCAGAGCCATTACGTAAAACAAGAGCAGGCATTGAGCGGCCGGCCCGTAATGCGTGCTCTCATATCTCATTCGATATACGTGAATCGCTTAGTCGTGCCACGACCCTGCATGACTTAATGGACTTCTTTCGAGATTGATAAAAGAGGAAGAGGAAATCTGCGAAAGAAAAGCGTCCATTCATTCAGCCTTCTAACTCATACATACTTCATTCAGCAGTCATGACAATCTCTAATCGCTTCGTCTCTTTCATCTTTTCCTCTCTACCTTTCTCTTTCTCTCTTTCTCTGTGCCTTTCCCTTCGCTTCAGTTCAAAGTCACTCTCTCGTTATCATGAAACTTTATGGCTATTGTCCCCCTGTTGACGTACATGCTCGTTGAAGAGCAATAGCAACTGGGCACGAATTTCGCGAGTATCCGGGAACTCCCTTACCTTAACAGGCTCTTGGAGCTACATGCATGGCTAAGGACGAAAAGAGATGACCGGTTGTTGGATGTGCAGCATCGTTGTGTTCTGAAGACGTGATATGCAAAGTTGCATTGATTTTAGAAAGAGATAAAAAGGAACTATGGTTAAGCCTCGTCGCGTACGGAAGTCATGGCGGAGTAATGTATTATTAGATAACATTTCTCGAATATAATTCGTTAAATATAAGTAAATTACTTATATGAGCCTCCATGATTGTTAATGTGTAAATACATACATATTTATATAAGGCGATAAGATATAATTTGCAAACAATTAGAATGTACTTACCAGCGAAGTTCACTGCAAACTGCTTTATATTTGATTTATTCTTGGAGCCATAAAACTATTTTTTGATCAATTTATAATTAATATGCGAAATCTAAGTAAATGAATTCATTTTACTTAATGCAAGACATGAATGTTTTGTATGCAAATGTCTTTTAGCGCTTGCTGCACGATTTCGCAAGAATGTAGTGTTAGCAACGGTAGCCGTGAATATAACTAAGTAATGATATGAGCAATACGCAATTTCCTCAATGTTCATGCACCGAGTAAAATGGAAGTATGTTAAGCGATCTACCACTTGATCATGCATTAACGTCACGTCGAGACGATTTACGTGGTAGATACATATTTCAACGTATTCAATCGCGCGCGAAAATTGCGCATAAAAAGAAGCTCGTCAAGAGAAATGCGGTGTTATCGCAGGTAATACGGGAAGCAAAAGTGAATGCATACAGATAAAGAGCTAGGAGACATTCCACCGCACCTACTGCAATGCTTAAGTGTATTTTATAATCTTACATAAGAGGGGGGAATGGAGAATTGAGGATCAGGAGGAATCTTGACAAGTAGCATAATTAGCGGTAGGTAGCCGATGTAACGTTTCTCCACTCATAATAGATAAGTGCTCCGCGAATTATGTTACTGCACGCGTATTAATGTCACGCGAGAACACCATCGCTATAGCTATGTCCCTTGATAAGTTGATGGCGGGACGCGAAGGTTCCTTTGCGCTCGCGGTCGGATATGAAAATTAAATAAAGCGAAACAAGGTGGAATCGCGTGTATCATCGCGACCGAGATGCGAAGTAATGGATCCGGGGAGATAACACACGTCTGAGAGTGCCGGGATATTCGTTTCTCGTATGCATGATTTACTTTATGATTCCATCGCGAAACAGAGACATTATGAGGAAAGTGAACCTTCCTCGAGATGATAGCGTATGCCATGAAGGAATCTGAAAGATGTAAGATTCCAGTGAACGGTACAATTAATATCATCTTGTTTACTGTATTCTAACAAAGTTGATACAGTTAATATAATCGTACACGGAAAAAAAAAATATCGTATTAACAGCATTAGTCAACAACAGTCTAATTGAAAACAACCTTGTTTATTCAGTAACAGTATTAATGAAACAAATAATATTTTATTAAAATGAAAACATGGCATATTTCTTTTATTAATACTATCATTGAAAAAATTAATAAGATTATTTTTAATTAAATAATTGCTGTTGGATAACGCTGTTGATACGACAGTATTTTTTTTCCTTATGTGATCATTACTATGAGATCGGAACACTGTGTTACATTTCATGTAAATGTACAAAAAGCGTGGAGGATGGCTAATGATTACGCAATATCCAGGTAGAAAAGGGTGCTAGATAAGCGAAAGGGATGCTAGAAGTAAAAGTGGCGAGTGCTGTGGACATTGGACGGAATCCAAGCGGTTCCGCGCGGACTATAAAGCACGAGAAAAGTCCTTGAGGTGTATCCATTAAGCTGCGAGCAAACAAACCCAAAAGAGCATCAACGACCGCCACTTCGGCCGTAATATATTACGACGTGACTAACGCACGCTAAATCGCAGCCGCTTAAGCTAGTCTGTGCACCCATGTCACATTGTATTTTATAAATAAATAGATTCGAGAAAATTTATTTTACACAGGCCGGTAATGTTCTTCTCTTTCTTTCTCTCTCACTCTTCACTTTTGCGTTTTGTCTTATTCGATGTCACTTCTTCCACACTAGAAAAAAAATTTAGTATCTTTAGCTGTTTAGCAAAACTGGCTTTTTAAATACTTCAGCAAAACCATTTTTTCCTTGCACACTGTACTTCACCAAATAAACTAGAGAAGGCAACTAACTAGAAAAGCTTGTAAAGAAAAAGAGGTTTGATCTTTTTTTTGTACTTGCGAACTAAATGTTGAAAAACTTTTTGTTTAAGGTTTTATATTTGAAAATAGATTAAAATAAAGCTTTTCTAAATCACTTAATATAAATAATTTTTAATGCATTATTAAAATAGTTTAAATATGTTAGAAGAAAAAGATGTCATGTAGAATATTTACAACAGCAATAAATTTAGTCTGTTACGCAAAAAGTAACGTAACTTTATTTAAAGTATCTAATTTCCGCTACTGCCTAATTATACAGTCTTAATCGATTACATTGCACAATCGTGCTGACTACTGATTTGAACTACATTGTTTCTAAATGTCATAAGATTCTTAGCAAGTCAAATTCAAGAGCAACAGGAAAAGATGTCATGAGTTTTATGTACATTATAGTAATATTTGCATTAATATTTATTAAAATCACTACATAAATTTTTGAGCTTTATTATTTTATTGAATTATTCTAAACATAGAATGATCGCTTTATGATACAAAATCGACATGCATTTTTCATGTTCTTTGTCTTTATTGATGAGTAAAGTTCAATGGATAGTGGATACCACACAAGTATTATCGATTACGAAACGTAAGTAATAATTTGTTATCTTTCATTGTACAATCTGCTTTAAGTAATTTAAACAATGAACCAGAGTTTGAAAACGTAAATTAAAAGTGTAGGTACATCTGAAATAAATTATTTTTGTAGCTATTTCTTCGATATAATTCAAATTTGATGTAATTCAATTTATTTTCAAAAGTCCGAAGAAGGAGAATCAGTAGATCACATGATTTTTATCGAGATTTCTGTGGAAAATTTATCAATTGTCGATAATCGTTCTTCAATTGATATATATTTGCTTTATCCAACACCTCGTGAATTATTGTATCTACAATGTCTTGTACATCTACATAACTAAATATGCGACATATGTATATAGACACATGTGATAAAAATTTACGAGCACATATGACTATGCATTAAAATACCGGATATTTCTTTCTATTAAGTCATGAGTTATAGCGATACCACGACGTGATGTTTGACATTTTAAATTTTTATTTTTCGCATACCATCTCCTCATCAGTACACAAAATTTTATTAAAATAATTGTAAAACGATTATTACACGGGAAGAACGATCTAGTAAAAATTTAAAATTGCTGGATAAACAAATCTGAAAATAACTTTGTCGCATCATTAAAATAATTTTGCTGAAAACTTAAACTGCTTGCTAGAATATTAAAATTTTTTGCAGCACTGGTCATCATTTCAACATTATTTTGATGGTTCCATAAAATTATTTTTCGATCTGTGTATCCAGTAAAATTCCAAATTTTTTTAGCAAAATCTTTTTTTCCATGTAGATAATATTTGTTATCGAAATTTAATCATGACGAAATGATATATCGATCAATGAAATTTATTAGCTAGATGAACGTGTTCCTAACTTCTCTGAGGATCAGTGTTGATCGTAGAGATTACTCATGTCTAAGTAATTACCGAAATGATGACGAGATATATAGAAGTTTTTCATTAAATATCGCAGACATGATAAAAAATAAATAGAAGTTTGTCAATCACAATTTTTACAATCAGTAAAAATTTTGATACTATCACATCAATTTACCGAGCAATCTGGAACAAATCGCAAGTGTTAAGTCTATTTCTCAGTTAGAGGGTTAAACTAGATATACCCTTTGGTCGGGCATCATTGAGTCTCGTCGACAGTGTTAAGCCGGCATGTGTCAAGCAATTCAGGTACAGCTACAAGCGTGTTCCCGTGGCATATTAGGTGCACACGTACAGTTGTCTCATGCATAAACACCAAGGGAGTGTGTATGTGTTTGAATATGTGTGTGTGCATACTCAAACCGTTCACGGGACGAACGAGCGAAGCATATGTAGGTAGTGTACTCATACGCGAGCATGTTAACGCAACGATCCTTGCTAAAAGAGAAAGATGAACGGAGCTGGGTGTTAGATGGAATGAGAGAGAGAGAATGAAAGATGCGAGCTCTCGAGTCACATAAGTAAGACAAGGACGCAGAGTCCTTCCTGAGATGTGCTCGCCTTCTTCTGAGGTTCTGGTTTTCGCGTCTGGTTAGTGTCGTTGGTCCTCTCGCGGTCAACTTATCGGTGTTTATGTTAAAACCGGCACGTTTAACAGCCGCGACGGTTTATCTTACCGATAAATAACCTCCAGAGTGAGAGACCACGAGACGCTCGTGTTCTCCTTGCCGAGTGATAGGCTGCTCCTCTCGAGTCGTTATTGTTCACAAGCGAGCGATCCCAAAAGGATCGTGTCGCTATTAGAGCTTCTCTCTGTCCAAAATGTTTTACTGCGTTGTAACGTGCGTCGATTCTGTCTAACGTATATTTTCTCCGATACGTTATTATCCATGAATTTCTATTATTTCGACGTATTATTAAGAAAAATCTATATTATACGATAAAATAGTCATTAAATAATCTTTTGCTTCTTTCTTTTGACATTTCTAAATGTATATAATTTAGTGAAAAATACATGCGTTTTTGACTGGCGGCGCGACGTAAATAATGTCGTAAGATTGTCTAGGAATAAAACGTCAATAATCCTGGTAAGCTGCGGTGAACGTTCCATCCCTCTTCTCCTCCGCTTCGTCCCTAGGGAGAGAAAAAGGATGAGGCGAGATAAACCTTAGAGGCGGCATGCGCTCGTATCAGTGTATACATACGTGCATACTAATGGAGCAAGTATTTTGAGACGCGTCTCTTGACGGCCACAAGAAGTGTACGGGGCTATTCGTTTGACGGCGAAACATAAATTCGGAACGTAGTGTGATTTTCTCGCCTTGTCATCTTTGTCATTTGTTGCTTATAAATACCAACGGACCATAAGTTTATTCCCGGTTTTCGCGACGCTTTCCGTGAAGTTTCTTTCGTGCCAATGTCCCCGAATAGATTCATAAATAGATGGACGAGCTAATGTCCTCCGTTCTTTTTCTGTATGTGTCGGCAAGCGCACGATCGCGAGAGATCGCATCGGCAAAACTCGCGTATCTGTGCCATCCGGCCGAGCATTTTAAATCCGGCTGCTTAATTCAATTAGCACGTCGCTAAATTTTAAATGCGATATAAAATTATCAGCTAATCCAATGTAGCCGACGGAATAATTCAGTTCTCGCGTCGCGGATGCGACGTAAGGGACAATCTTATCTTTTCTACGAATAGATCGCTCTAACGAATCCCCTCCCTATCGAAGATTATAATTTTATTATGACATCGGTCTGAAATATTTGCAAGACTCTGCCTTAATCAAGACGTCGTAACACTTGCATTACAATACGTGCGAAATATTTAGTAGCTTCTTCGATAACTTCGATCAGATGGAGGAACATTGCTTCATAAACGGATATAACGTAAGAAACGAATTTATCCGTCGATAGACGAAGAGAAGTGAACGAATTCCGAGTATAATATACAATTTTTGTTTTTTTTTTTTCGTTTCATGAAAGAAAACGCGTCTTATCGCGCGGTCACCCGAGAACATGCGAGCACGCGAGTGTGTGTCGCCGGCACACACCTCGTGAAAACTACGAAGGGAGTGTGAGGACCTACGAGCGCTGACAGACGCTGAACATGCGCTCACGAGTGTCGCCGCTTTTTGTCACTTTTACGGCCCCCGAGTCCCGAAAATATGGCCATTAAGCACCGCCAAGAGAAACACGCTCGTCTCGAAGACCCGTAAACACGACACGACCGAGAGAGAAGGCCCGGTCAGAGGGACCACGGAGTCATATTATACGGCTCTCTTATAATCCGTCGGCACGCTCTTCCGTTCACGAGTGCGTTTCTTAAGGGATCCTCAACGAGACGGAAAGAACAGCGAGCTGTTTGTTTATTTGCCTTTGGATTGGTCGGATTTAGAGCAAGTTTCGAACGCGATGTCATCTGAACCGTTCCCATCACAAGATAAAGAGAAAGAGATTTCAGCATGAAATGATCGACTCCGTGACTTTTTCTTTTTCCATGTCTTTTCGAAACTCCACGAGGAAACTTACTCGGTCTCGATAGTGAATCGTTTTTCGGAAAAACTTGCGGAGCACGTGTAGTTTCGTGGGTGGTCTTTTCACCCATTCAACAAACGATGTATTTTAGAAAATAGATCACGTTTCCTCTAAATGTCTATACATGATATCGTGAAATACGTTTATTGGACTTTATCGTATTATGATATTTATAAACACATCGTTCACCATGACTTAAGAGACTGGCGTATCGCCAAATTTCGTGATAGAGATATTTGAAAAATGTGGTTTTTACCTAAATTGCCGATAAAATGATTAAAAGAGCTTCGAATTATTATCGCAATTATGAATCATTATATTTTTGAAAAATAGAATATAATTTCGGTAATATTAGGCACACGTTATCGTGAAAGGAACACTTTATAGTTGAGGATTAATTTAATCAGTCAAATTGAATATAGTTTTTTCGAAAAATAACATGATTATGTTAGACACACGTTATCGCGAAGGAAACTTTGTAGTTGAGGATTATCCAATCAGGCAAAACTGCATACAGTCTTTTGTACGAAACTTTCGTCTTAACTTCGACGTTTTGTCGGTGTAGAACGTTTGTAAAACGAAGTTGCTACTCGAAGGAGGGAATCTAAGAGGGCGAAACACACTCCGCGCGCAGTTTAGAAGTGCGTGTGATGTTTCCGGTTTTATCGACCAACACACTTGACTCGGGTTTAAATCCGTCAGGTTTCGTCCTAAACGCAGCGGCAAAACGAGCGAGCTCGCGGTTTGCATCCCACGCAAATAAAACATGCTTCTACTTTGGACCTCCGAGACAACAGCCCGCGGATTTTTCAAGTCACTTTCGGCGGTCTTCTTTTCAGGCATATACGTGTGACCGCCTGTTTGTCGACGGATCGGGATATTTGCACATCGGGTTCGCCACTATCTCCTTTCTCTCGCGTGTCATCCTATCGTTGTGCAAGCACGTCAAACCTTGATTTTACGATCCGGTTTTATATCTGCCACCATGGATTTTGAAGATTTTACACAAAAATAGGAGCATGCTCTACTCAGAAGCTAGTTTATGAGCAGATTAATTTTATAATGACTTCAAGCATTTTTTTTGTGCGAGAACCGAGAACTTACTATTGAACTATCGGAAATTAATTATCGGAGCGATATATGTTTCGAAAACGAATATACCATTGAATGATTTTCCTATAATACATGAAATATCGAGACGAGGTTTCTTTAGTGTTAAATCGTGCGATAAATCGAGTACTGGTTACTAGGCGAGAGATCGCGATTGGTGATATAGGAAGATAAAATGTGTATTTTCATGCGGATCGCTCGTAATCTGAGAACAAGTCTTTACGAACACATGAACATATTTGATCACTCTACACTGAGAAAAAGGGTACTTAAAAATTTATTTGTACAATAAACGTTTATCTTACTGAAATATATTTAAATATGGCAAAATAAAATTTTATTTCTAGCAAATAAATTATCTATGTTATTTTTACAATTAATAAAAAAAATGACATATATTTCACAGAAATGAATGTTTATTATTGTTAAATTTTCTATATATATAAGAGCGATTAAAATTTATAACGAAATTTATAACTAATAATTGTAGAAAACATCACAAGTAACATTTATTTCTTAATATTTTGACTTTCTTTCAATACACAAAATAATTTAAGTAATATTTATTTTAATCATGAGATAAACAAATTTTTTTACAATTTCTTGACGAAGCTTTATTTTAAAATCATATTGATAATATCACAGAAAAACAAAAAGTTATTCGATCGTTTCTAAGATATTATAAATACAAAGACGTAGTATGGTATCGAAAACATCGAAAGCCAAGTCTTTTGACGAAGCCTGTATATACGTACGAATTTCACGGTGGAGCGAGCCGAGAGCGCTGTCTCCAGTTCGCGAATATCTGGCGGCTATCTCTCGGCTATCGGAGGGTCATCGGCTAGGTGCCTGTATAGATATATCTGCGTATATATCGAGCGACAAAGGCGATAGGAAAGACGTCGAAAAGAGGAGTGGGACAGTATACGAGGAAAAGTTACCAGGAAAAGAAAAGGATGCTGTTCCTGCTTGGTGAGAGCGGTGTATACCGAAGGCAAGAGAGGTCAGGATAGCGTTATAAGGAGAGAGATGGAAAGTATATCGAAAGAAAGAAGATCGGTGTAAAGTAGAATAAGAAAGAGGAGGACGACGGAGAAAGAAGATGGAGGATGAGGGCACGTTGGGCTACAAGCTGTCGGGCGACGATAGCATCGCCTATCGACCCCTAGGATCGCCCGAAGAGGTTTTCCATGTTCTTCTTCGTTATACGATCTTGTACGAGGAGCGCTCGTACGAGGGTGTGCAGGTAACAAACACCCCCAATTATGTCAGCTTGAATTAGTAGTGGTCCAACTATTTTGAACCTAACGAGCCGCCTTAGTCCGTATGCCGCGGTTGTCTCTGGTTTCTACGTCGCCGGCGATGGGTCGCCACACCGTGTCGATCGTGGTCCGGTATGTCTGTCCGTCTGGTCTATCTGTCGAACGTACCGTGAAACGATATTTCATTTGTCGCGACGATTCGGTATACGGTAGTCTGAGCTAAGAGACACAATCGTCTGTCGCCAGGCGTGTAAGGCTCCTTTGTCGAAACATAATTTCGTGCCTTCGAAAATTCAGCTTATTTATGATAACAAATGATTAGAGTGATTTATTCCAGATTGTACTACAATTTTTTGTGGTAATAATTTTGTAATAATGAAGCTTCACGCATTTGTGCTTACATCGATTCGCTCACTATTGAAACAGTAAAAAAAGATATTTATTTTCGCAACTTTTTATTTAATTTATAATTTAGTTTTTATATAACTTGAATTGCTAGTTTTATTTAATCTATGATTTAAAAAAGTTTTGTATAGTAATATGTTATTTATTAATAGAATATAAAAAACTTTTAGGATTCATTGCAGTATTAACATGATTATCTAAATCAATTTATTGACAATTTATTCTCAAACTTTTTTTATTCTCAATAAACTAGATGTCATATTGATTATCCATTTTCACGTTGCTTGTAAGGATGATTCTCTTGACAAGGAAGAGAATATCATGTTAATGCTTCACGAAGTGAATGTAGACGTAGTGACTTTTAAAGAAACGGAGACGACAGCTCTTTAGATACGGTGTGTCGAGGAAACACGACTTTTCTCTTTCAGGCAGACGGTACGGTTCCACCCCTACTGTGAACAACGGTATTACATAACGGAAAGAGCTTGCTAATTTGTTAGTCGTCGCTATTGGATATTTTTAGGAATTCTCTTTTTGCATTGATTTGACACATTCTTAGTCGACCGAATAACAAATGTCGCACGTCATAGGAAAGGTTTTGCCTGCGGGGGGCTAAGATTCCGACCAGGATAGGTAGTCTGGACTCTATTCGCATTGTGTAATCGGTACGCTTCTTCTTCGTAAATATATTGACTAGCAATTCTATTTTTATTTTATAATGTTTATTTATACTAATACCAAATATCTCTTACGACGCATGGATATCTCTAAATTTATATAGATTAATTATATTGTACTGTTTCTTCTGTGTGTGTGCATCTTTACTTAGCAATGTTGTTCCGAAAAAGAAAACTTTTTTCTGACATTTCTGATCTGTTTATAACTAATGGTATTTTTTGTTATTTTAATATTGTTTTTCCATTTTTAAATCATATTGCATTTTAAGACAGTAATATAGTTTTTAGAAAACTCGATCTTCATAATCCGATCTTCGATCGGTGCTGCCATCTTGTCTTGACCAACGATCATTCGTAAAATAATCGTCTAAGTCGCCCACGCAACCTGTTCAAAATCGCTGTATATGCACCAGCATATATCACATTGACTAGGACATATACCGTGCTGAAATTCGACGTAAGTCAATGTTCAACGACTCTGAAGAAAGGATAGGGTGCAATCTCAAGAGCATGCGCCTTACAAGATAAGGAATTAAGTATGAACATCCCTTGCTGAGCACTAACCATTTCTGGGATAAGATAAGCTTCACGCGTTCGTAACTTGCATCCCACGTGCGTTCAATATTAACACCATAAAAAAGTCTCCAGTTTTTTAATCTAACAATTTAAAATTAGTTGCAACTCGCAAAGTTTTTTTTCAAATACTATATGTCTAAAATTTTATCCTTTTTAATGCTGGCAATGACATTTTAATATGTGTCAACGATCTCTTATTTCATTGTACCTGATATGTTTAATATTATGTATATTTTATAAAAATTATACAAACGATCTAAGAAAAGATTTTTGCGGACAAAAGTCGACAATTTGCAACGATTGCTCATCTTACGAATTTCTTATCTAACGATCCAAACGGGTTTGAATCGTCTGTACGATTGTCTAAGGAAATAACGTTTGCTGGGAGGTGAGATCGCTGTAAACAAATCGTAAAAAGCGTGGAAAGATCCGTTTTCGTCCAGCTAACGTCGATATCTCGCTATTCAACCGTCGTAATAGACTTCGGAGCTGAGAGAACCCTTATAAAACTGCTCTTCGTTTCAGTGACTACTCCTTTTTAACGCGGTGATCGTTACAGCTATAAAAGTCGAATTGTTCAGAGAATGAGAATTCTCCTTCGGGATCGATGCTTAAAGTGCTCTCGAGGAATTCTGCAGTTGGCTAGGAGGAAAAATTAATTGCGTTACAAGTCTATTATTTTTCCTTTCCATTAAGATAAATCCTGTTCTTTTTATGGCAATGATATTTTAATTTGTGTCAATTATCTTATTTTATTATACCTATGTTTAATCACGCACATTTAGTAAAAATTATGAGAATGGTTTTGTTTTATTAAAAAAATTATAGAGTGTGTTTTTGGCATAAACAAATAATAAGGAATATAAATCTGCGAACGTTAGCATTTTGACACAGGCTTAAGATTGAATAAAACCTGATAGTCTACGCGTGACCAAAGTATCTTACCCGTGGCTTTGCTTCTTCTAAGCAAATATCAATAAAGCTTAGTTTACGCGCTAGTAATGAAAGTTAAATAAGGGTAAGCGTTCGTTTATTGGCTGCAATCGTAGTGACTTGATGTTCTATAAACATTCGTAAAATAAATTAAAGCAATGAGTGAAGAATTACTAGCTATGATTGACATAGGCTGATACATTTAATCTCTATACATTTATGTACATATATGTATATTTACTTCTCTATACATCTATTTTATTACGAGTACATCCTCAAAATCCAACGAGAAGGGCACGAGACAGGGGCACACCTCTAAGCCTCGATTATCTCATAAAATACGCTCGCCAGTCGTAGGTCTTATAGTTATAACCGGAAGCAATGAACGAGTGTTAAAAAGCCTATGGAATGAAGGGGAGGAGAAGAGGAGCACCTAAGATTATATGGCATGTACATACGAAAAGCCAGTGCGTGGGTAAACACGCATTAGTAACGTGACCGGTCTTTATCGCGCGCGAGTTCTTTAGAGTGACTGAGAGGGACTGATTTGAGATGAATCGGGAGTCCTTCTTTTCCGGTCGTTCTTAAGCCTATTACCTCCTTTGCTTTCTCTCTCCTTCTCTCTCACTCAATCTCGTAGCTTGGAAGGCCATTCAGCGACACTGGCGCGAGTCGCTCGCGAGCATCCATAATCCTCATACGTGTGTATTTACAAGCACGAACGAAAGAAAAGAAAGAGAAAGAGTGAGAGAGAAGGAAGGAAAGAGAGAAAGAGGACTTGCGCATAATACAGGCACGAATCTCGGACGGGCCACCAGGGGCGAGCGAGCATTTTTCTTAGCCGCACTGTCTTTCTATCCAATCTACGGTGAGAGGGACGAAAGAGAGGAACGGTAGGACGAACGAGATGGATGAAAAAAAAGACGAAAAACGTCCACGTCCCAGGAATACGAGGACTCTCTCCATTCAGTACTCAGTATGTGACTCCCGCAGGCTAGCTTGCTAGGGGCTACCTGTTCCTATGTATCGCTCTCTCTCTTTCTCGAACCCGCCTCAAGAAACCTTAAGACGATCATCAGTCATTCCACATCGCTTTTCTCGTGCATCATGCGGCGTAGAAATGTCAAGCCGGCCGTCCAGGAGGGTCCCATTATTCGTCATTACACGGTCATTCGTGAAAACACGTTTCGAATGACTCTTGTTGCTCCCTATGGCTTCACTCCCTGAGGTAAAGACGGTTGTGTTACGCATTCACACGTTGGACGTATCGTTTCGACAAAATAGTAAGAAAGTTGTTCGAGTTGTCAATATTTGGAAACAACTTGCTAACGTTGAATAGCGACCAGCACACATTAATGTGTCAAATCATTGTATCCTCTGTGAAATCGTTAGGGATTGAAAAACGACGCATGAATAATGATATCTTCGTAGAGATACTATAGTACGTGTAAAGTGCAGATTACATTTTTGCGAACACGACATAATTCAACGTTAAGTTAAACGCCCTGTATTACGATAGACCTGTATTCAAGACCATTTTTATAAATGTAGATTAACTTCAATTTCGGTTTAATTTACTCTTTACTTTTTTTTCTAATTTTTAGAAGAAAGTAAGAAATAAGTTAAAGCGAAATTAAAGTTCATCTACATTGGTAGAAATGCACATCAATCTACATATGTTTAATTTTCTCCCGGTCGCATTCCCCTCTATTCGGACCTTACGTACGATTATTATCCTTGCGGAGTAACGACACTGTCGGGAGAATCTTCGGTATAATTGAAACCCGAGTGGGGTTCTCCAACTAGTCGCACAGTTGGGATAAGTTTCGTACGCGGCACGGTCTCGGAATGCCCAGTCTAATCACAACTCTGTGCCGAGGGCACGCGCCAAGCTGATGGGTTCATTAGGCGTCACGACGCCACCCGCATCCTGATCTTACTTTTCCGCTGGTAATGGCTCCTCTTCTCATTCGTCGTCGCTGTCCTCGCGGGATTGGTTCAAGTTGTACGCGACCGGATTGCTTAGTACGTTTTTGTCGGCTATCGATGAGAACGCGAGTCCGCATAACTCAACGATCGAGTTTAGGTGAGATGAGAAGAAAATGCCGCTTGAAATAAAATTCTTTATAGAAAACATAAATCTGTATTTGAAGATACGCGGAAAGAACAGTTTTACTGAAGTATCTAAACATTTAGTTAAATAGATACAGATCTGAAAATAATTTTGGATCATCGAAATAATTAAGTAGAACGTTTAAATTGGTTTCTTGAATGTTAAAACTTTTTGCAGCATTGTCATCAACGTTTAAACGTTCTACATAATTATTTCATTAGTAATCCGATAAAATTATTTTCAGATCTATCTAGCTAAATTTGTAAATACTTCAGTAAAACCATTCTTTCCGTATGTACTGTAATCATAAATATTACACGCTATAATTTATTTAGGGGCAATAATCAATTTATGATTATTTTTAAATTGTTATTTTTTGTGAGTCTGCCTGATAAAGAACCGAGGGGATTTTCGTGATAGTGGAAAACGAATGTATAGTGAACGTTATTACAAAGTGGCCAATTCAGCTATTGTGAGCCAAGTCGTTGTGGTCGAGGGTACGACGGGGGCGATGAAGCATTATATCTAGTTTGCGAGAGTGGCAAGCCAATAATTGCACTATTCCGTCCCGCTCTTCTCCTAATTTATTTTATTACGGATGACTAGGCCAGCTTTGAGACCTGCACCATCCAGTGACTCCGGCTCGTAATTGGGAAAACCATTAAGGGTTCACTCTGTCGTTTTCCGCCACCCTTTAAATTCCTTAATGAATTGAGCCTAACTGCGATTATGCCATCTCGCCTTTTGAAGGGACGCGAACCCTCACAGAGTTTGACGTTTAATTTTTTCGCGCCTCATCTTCTTTTCATGGCTACGAGTGTCCCTCGATTCTTAAGAATCCCTCACTTTACGTTGCTCTTAACATTACTTTACAGGTTGCAGAGGAATGAAAGGACAAAGATTTAACATTAATGTAAATATTTGTTCCTAAATTCGAAATGAATTCGTTAGTTTCTCGATCGACAATCTTGCTTTATTTTATGCGGTGTCTAAAATACTGATATCTCTAATGGAAATGTTCGCGAGCAACCGAATACGTGCGTAGTCGCGACTCTCTGTGGTGTGGGTGAGAAAGACAGAAACGGAGGGAAACGGAAAATGCAAAAAAAAAAAAACAGAGAAAAAGAAAAATTGGCACAAAACAAAGGTCCATATACGGTCATCCGTGCCGAAAATCGGCCGGATGATCGGCCAGTAACCGTCGGAGCGGTAAGCGACGCCCTGGCGGAATAAATAATTCGTATGCACGCCGTGGATATAGAGGCTCCCCAGTACTTCGCGCACATTCGCGTATACATACGCAATACACGCGCACGGGCGCGTACATGCGCGCGCGCACACACACTTAACGCGTACGTGCGCGAACGTATAGCGATTTCATTGCTAGCACAGAGTGGCGTTTGACCGACGTGTGATATGCAGCGACGAGCCGTGATGGAAACGAAAGCCCGTGGAGGTGAGCAGGTGGTGCAAGGTGGTATAGGTAGAGCGTGTGACGCCACCCAACGCTACACCCTGACCCCCTAGCCATCGCCCGATTCACTCATGTGCTCTCTTTCTCTTTCTCTCTCAGCTACTCGTTTCCCCCTAGTTTCCCATCCTACTCTCCTCCTCTCCCTATAGCCACCGCCTCTCATATCTACCTCTCTCTTTTTCTCTCTACAGTACGCTCTCTCGGCGTTGCAGCAGCCCTTTCAAACAGCCGATGCAATATTCAGCGGCTCTTGGCAGTCGTTTGTGGGGGAGGGTCGGCCATCGCCACCAAAAAAAGAGCCCCACGTGGCCAGAGCCTCCGACCGTCAAATTGGCGCCGCTGTCCATCAACCGTTGCGCGAGTGATCGTCCTCTCTTTCTCGCTCTACTCGTGTCCATCCCTCTCCATCTGCTATTTTCTACCTTCATCCCCTTCGCACGTTCTCTCCCACGAATTGTTTTCTTCTCCTTTCGTTCCTTACATTTTTATTATTTCTTTCTTTTTCTGCTTTCCTTTTTTTTTTCTCTTCCAATTGCATTGAACATCGTCCATTGGACATCGAAGCGTTGATGCAACCTTTGAGTAAGCGATGGTTCTTTGCGAGTTGTGGATACGATTGATTCTTCATCTCTTCTCATATCCATCTTACTTCAATTAATTTCTACATCAAGTATAAATCAAATTCATTACACTGTAAATAACTATTACAGATAGAAAATATCTGATTAGGAATTAATAACGCAGAAATTTTATGCTCAAGATAAAACATGTAAAACAATCTCGCGGCTACGTTTTAATTTTTCCACCGCGTATTGAACGAACAAACATGAAACCATAGCATACAAGATAACGATGAAAGTAAGGAAGGAAAACTACGACGGAGAGTATACAGTGTTGGTTTGCCGAAGCTAAGTAAAACTATCACGTGTATATCAGTACTTGCAACGCGACGAGGTAACAGCTAAGGCGAGAAGTAAAAAAAGGAGGAAAGAGCAGAGGAAGAAGAAGAGGTAGAAGAAGAAGAAGCGAGAGGTGGCGGAGGAAGCATAAAAGAGTCGACACTCCGTTATAATAAAGTCCACCCTTGGAAGCCTTCCGCCCTCTCTTTGCGCCAGCCCTCTCCCACTTCTCTCCTGGCAGCAGCAGCATTACGCCATCCAACTTACTTTGTTCCTCAACTTTATTAATTTTTCCCTCGGTCTTGGGGGAGGACTCACCCCGCTACTTCGTCGCCCCCAGTGGTTATATCGAGAATCTAGCCGCCGGGGGTAGTAAGCGAAAAGAAGAAGACAGCAGGAAAAGCGGCGAAAGGAGAAAGAAAGGGTGAGAGGAAAAAAAAAGGCAGAGCAAGCGGGTAGGAGGCGGTTCTTCCTTGTGACGGGAAATTTAAAAATCTGTCTACGCGTTGTCGAACCACCCGAGGAAACTTTATTATTAGCGCCGCGCGCGCGGGAAAGAGGAATTGGCGACGTAGACGTCGACGACGATGACAATGATGGCGATAGCAGCGACGGCGGTTCGACGAACTACACCGCGAACGGAGATATTGCCTTTATAAACTCATTTGCAGCCGCGACCCGAGAAGTGAAAGAAGAAATTTTGTCCTCCGTTCAAGCGCGGCGGCGCGCGCGATTCGGACAGGAATTGCGCGATCATCTGACAAGGCGCTGGTGATTGATGCGCCCTACGAACTAAAGACTCACCGATGCCGAATAATTAGAGAGGGGCTCTTCAATACTTTGCCGGAGGTGTTGGCATTTTTTTTTACGCTGATAAGTTCCATCCGCGCGAATCTAATCACCGTCACAAATTTTCCAGTTAACTTTACGGAAAGTCATCAAATCGAAGACTTACAATTGTCCGAGATTACGAAATTTACAAAATGTAAATCCATTTAGAAAATATAAATCTATACAA
Organism: Trachymyrmex cornetzi; assembly: GCF_001594075.2. Lineage (NCBI taxonomy): Eukaryota > Metazoa > Arthropoda > Insecta > Hymenoptera > Formicidae > Trachymyrmex > Trachymyrmex cornetzi. The sequence goes on along the minus strand of NW_017299811.1, from coordinate 386,764 downwards.
GATTTAACGAGGAAAAAAAACGTTTCGTGTCGATCTATTTCAGACCGGAATTTCAAGAGACTTCTCGCGACTTTGGCTTCGCAAAAGCTTGCCCGAAAAAATTCAATTCAATTGTTGACGACATCCTTGAACCGATTAGCGGTGCCCGCACTTCCACGGGCCTCTGCAACATAAATATTTACGACTCATTCACGAAGCTAATATAAATGCGATTTGGGCGTTTGCTCTTTTTGGTGCATGCTCTAATCGGATTAGGCCCAGCGCGCAACAACGGACCGCGGCTGCTCGTATTGTGCCGCGCGAGCCCACCTTACCCCCCTCTAGAATGGGAAAAGGGGTCCTTTCTCTGCCCTTGTGCATTTCGCTATACACGCCGAATCGTGCCACCGTGATCCCCCGTTGCCCGCCCGCGTTCCCCTTTCATTATTCACGTCGCTATTCCTGACCGGTGACGCGGATTTAGTCGCTTTACGTCTACTCTATACACAGCGAGATATAAGTCGACACGTCGCTCCTGTCGTTCGTCCCGATGTTCCTTTCGTAGACTACGGTATACAGGGCCAGACCTGCGATGCACGCGGATCGCGTCAGGATCTGCATTGTTACCCCTGTTGGCTTAACTGCTTTTCTTTCGCAACCGTATTCCGACATTCCGCGCGTTTCCTGCGTGTATATGATGGGAACGTGTCATGGGCCTCGATGACAGCCGGAACGAATGGACGACAAATCATTTTCTTCCCGTTGCTATTGAACGAAAGGGTGCACTAAACTTCTTCTAAGCGATTTCGATCTCGTGTATTTTCTTTTACACGATCATAGACACCACGAAGTTTTATGCCGATTTCAACGTTATTTTCAAAATTCGGTCCACTTTCGAAGTAACACATTCCGATATAATTTGTCATTTTGTCCGGCACAGAGGCCGAACATTAAGCAAGGCGGGGAACTCTACGTCGCGGACACTCTCGTTACACAACCGCGAGCGTTCTTTACGGCTCTAGGAGGAAGACACGAGAGAGCGAGAAGAGTCGACACGCGAGACAGGGCGCGACCGTGTGTAAGCGACTCTCCACCCCATTGTCAGCCGGAACCTTTTCAGAGACGCATTTGTTATCCTTTGAATGAGGAGCAAGCTATTATTTATTCCATTCTTATTTTTTGTCAGGCACCCGTTGTGTAGTAAATGGATATAAGTCAGCGCAGGCGAGCAGTGGCTCTGTCATTTTTATCGCCTCTCCCTGAATTAAGAAGGTGGAGTCCGCGACTTCCTCCTCCACCTTCCCTCCTCCTCCTCCTCCTCCTCCTCGCCCACCTCGTGTCTAACTGTTTCTCTCTTTTTCACCGCACGCTGTACGACACTGTTCTCTTTCTCTCTAGGTCCGATCATCCTCCACGTTTCCTCTTACTCTCCTATCTCTCGACTAGCCGACGAACTGAATCGAGCAGGAGGACCGCCATATTTCTGCCTTGCCGGTAGGGTACACTCTCCGCGTCATTGTTCCGATTGTGACCGGACCGAAACGAGTTGGGCGTTACTACTCGTTGAACGTACGATTTATAGGATCGAGTTAGCACGAGAGACGAAAGAAGAGTTGCGAACCTGCAACTGCAACGTGGCTATCGGTTACCATTTTTCTTCGATTCCGTTAATATCCACGAATTCCACGAATATTTCTGTTATATTAAATGTGATATGGACTTTTTATTTGCATTTATCTTCTTAAATATATTTCTTTGTGATTTAAAATTTGATTCGTGCGAATGTGCCGTCGGCTGGACTTGTCGAAAGGAAAATATAGTAGATGAAATAAGTGACGGTCAGGAGACGGTCCACGAAGGTTGGACATCAGCACCAATATTCATTCGGCGATACATCTTATCACGGTTTCCATTTCGTGCTTTAAATAATGAAGCATGTCCCTCATATGTAAGACATGATGAAAATATAACACTAGCGACACTGACGATGTCTGCTGGTCCTATGTCAGAAAGACTATGTCTCGACGGCGATCATTTTCTTTTTCCTTCAAAGATTTTCCGTTTGGCTCGAGCACCGTGTCTGGATCACAGACCTATGGACATTAACTGGGATTTTGGTAGTCGCTGATATCACGCACGAGGGGATCCAATAACATATTTGACGGATGGTGGAGGGTCCGTGAAATCGGATTGACCAACGTCCATATTGGATTCTTTCTCCTGTAACGCGTTGGCTACCTTCTTTCTCTACACTGACCCTTTATGGCTAGGGATTACCGCGGTGAACAGACTACCTTCGATCGTTCGTGGAAAAACATGGATCTCTCATTTTATTTTTCGTACCACTGACAGATTGAGTTTAGAGCCGGAAGCGTTTTTGGGACTTTGCATATCATTGCGTTGTTGATAATAATATTCATGATACTCGTATTCTAAATGCGCGTATATAAAGCTTTTATACAATGTATATACATTGTATATAACGTTACCCTAGATAATTTCTTTCTCAGCTAACTTTGTCTTAAGTACCTATTGGACCGTTGCTTGAACGACGAAGAGTTATTTTATTTCGTTTAACTGCGGACGTTTATTCGACAGAGAGGCGTTGTAGGAGAGAACAGAAGGAACGAAGGAGAAGCGAGAGAGAATGGACGAAGGCAACGAGCTCCGGGATTAGCCGGTGGTAATAACCGTCCCCGCGGTTTCGAAAGCTCGCCAACCAACAGCCACAAGCTCGTCTTTTCCAGCACGCGGGAGGGCGAAACGGGAGCGTGCGGGAAAGAGGGAGACGTTCACTCGAGAGGTAGAGAGTGGAATCGCGGTAAGGGGGTGGCTTCACGGGGATGATTTTACGTGGTGAGGCAGAGAATGTGGGCCTACACGGTAGTCGTCCGTGGCCGTGTCGGTAGGCGGTCTGAGCGGCAATCCTGTTGATTAAAAGGTGGGGAATCGACCCAAATAAACTCGCCATTAAACCAGATGAGTCTCTCCGCACGATCGCACTTCAACCCCGTTCCACGTTTCCACAAATGTCCGTGTGTATAGTAGCGAAGGTGGTTCTATGCGTATGGCGTGGTGCGTGTGCGTGTACGATACACACCCTCTTTTTCCCTGTCCTTCTACCGCCTTGCCGAGGCAGGAGATTCCGAAGGAGGGTCGAGGAGGGATGGTGGCTCACGGGTGGGGAGGGGAGAATAAATTGATTTCGTTGACTCAACCAGCCGTAACGCCCCCTCAGCATGATATCAACCCTAAGCCTCGGTTATCTTTATTTAAGCTTTACGAGAGTCTACGCCGGCGAATCAGGGGAACTTCGTGGGAGGCTCTATCCGTCCCTCTCGCTTCGCCTCACTCTTTCGATCTCATATTCCCTCGTTGGTAGGCTATAAGCAAGAGTATACCAAGCGGCAGGAGGGGAAAAAACTTTAGCTTGTCCCCGCGGTACTTTTACAACGGTATTTTCTAATATTTTTATATAATCTTTTCGGTGTGGCATTAACAGGTCTAATTACGAATTTATCTTGCGATTTTTATATCCTATAATATTCAAACACACGATGTTCTTTTACCACTTGTAATGGTTAAATGATCTTCAAGTTGCTAATATGACGTCTGAGCTGTAACACAATGATGGATGATCAGGACGGGCGGGACGACATTCCAGATAAATTACGCTTCGATATACGTGCATATGCTTGGGCCTCATTCGATCCCTCACAGTTTGTCTCAGACACTTTGCATTTCGCGGCCGGGGACAAATGGCGCCGGTGCGTGTGCATGAATATAATGAAACCGTATCGAGACGCGCACCAATACGCATACGCGTCTCTCGTGCCGCGACGACGATATTATAATAATGAAGCATGTCATTTCTCAGAGTGTCAACTGCACTGAATCGAAGGACGGGTAGGCATGTCCAGGGAAGAGCGATGCCGCGTCTAACATCCCCGAGGGTGTCGTGAAGCCCTGAATGGGGGGACGCCGGGGTAGCTTCATCAACGGATATTAAAGGATTTGCATGAAGTATTATTATCGTTATTGCCAGCCATACCCCAACGAGACGAGCAAAGAGTGTGGATGTCGAGTCGAGCGATAATTTTATTCGACACTCGTTCGGCTCAAATACGTTGTCAGTCTCGTTGCTGGCAACGAGAGTGCGATTCCGTGTTAATTAAACGCGGCTGCGAGAGAGCCGCCTGATTGATAGAATATTCTCATTGGTCGTCAGATGGATTTATTTGTGTTCCCCATCCGGCCGACATACTTACGCGCTATTGTAAGCGATACTAAAACGACGGCCTTTAGACATTTGCGATCGGTTTTCCGCGAACGTTTGCGCAAATCGATTTCACTTAACGGTATGTTTTAAGATCATAAAAATTACTGATTTCTTGCGAAGCGACAAGCATTTTTCTTAAATCTGTCCCCTCGCAATAATCGTCGTATAATTAAACTTTAGAAACATAATTTCGCGCACAGCTTTTGACTGGTGCAAGCGGCATTTTTACCAGATTTTAATACGAGTGCCTCAATAAGCGAGTCGGATGAATGACGTTAAATTATATGGGGTGCTGTAAGGCGTTGAAACGAAGGGAGGTTCGCGCGAATAGCAAGCCGCATCTGTGGCCCCGCAGAGGGTGTAACTGTTATAACGGGGCGAGGGCACCGATTCGCGCTGACTTGTGCCCGCTTCCACTTCCTATCCCTATATATTCCCTTTACGCCACTACTTGGCACTAACTTTATTACGTGGCAATTTGCTTATTAACTTGCAGTTAGTCTCGGCTGCGCGTCGATTAATTAATAGGCGCCGAGTCGCCAGATGGAGACACGCCCAGAATCCACCTTCCGCACCGAGCTGGCGAGATTTGTTCGCGTTATCCTTAAATGCTTGCCACCCCGCTTGTGACTTTGCCAGATTGTCGAACTTTATCCAGTTGCCCTGCCATTATGGCCGAGTTCGTCAAATGGGATAATGTCGCACAGGGATAACTTAACTTTAGAGCGAGAGAGATAACGCTTTTGATTACCTAATCTAAGAAAATAATCAAGCAGGCGAAGAACTTACTACTGTAAACATGGCCGCGAATTATTAATTCAGGATTGAAATAAGAAAGACAAGGAATGCATTAATGAAATTCTAAACAGAGGTGTCAAAGCGATGCATATGTATTCGCGAAGATCGCGAAAAAGATTGAGATGGATGGCCGATTCTTCCGTTGACACTTTAAAGAAGGGGATCGAGACGCAGAGTTGCCGCAGTTGCCACGTGTGTTTTCCATCATTATGTCCCCTATCAAGCAACTTAATGCTGTCATATAACCAGCGCCAAGCAATATACCCCTACATCTCCCTTGTCTTCACCTGTGCTTAGCCAACCACCAATGGATGTACACACACCTAAGCGGCCGACACTGCGGTGTTGCGTAAACGTAACGCGTTGACGACGTACGTTGGCGGGTGCAAACATTTGAGAAGCTTCCTTAGCCGCCACAGTAAACCTGAACCAAGATTTCGCTCGTTGATGATGTACATACATATACGTACACGAGAGGGTGCCGTAACGAGCTTTGATGCTACCATTTGGCAAACGGTTGATTGATCCACTTGGCTCATTTGCTATCTGTAGTGCCACGTAAGAGACATGTAACATTCAGGACTGATTATACGCAAGTACCTCGTATTCAGAGACTATTCTCGAATAATAGTAGTATCGGTAATTCTATTTCATTAACAAGAATTTACAAAATCGGAAAGAAAATATAATCAAAATAGCAGTACAGTTAAACTTTTATATAAAAAATTGTTTATCACTTAAGGAATTAACAAATATCTATCGTTTATATTTCAAGCAATAAGAATTATATAATATCATTCATTTGCTGCAACAATTAAAATTTTTTAATTGCTTACAAAAGAAGAATGGAAACTTAAAGAAAAAGGAAAGAATATATACTTTTATTTCTCAATAATCAGTTATTACATTAAAATTATATTTTAAAATTAATATTACAAAATTTTAATGATGCCAAATATTAAAAAATATTTAATAAATATTAAAATTTATTTTCTGAAAAGTTCTGTTTTTCGAATTGTTGTATTATTGTTATAACAAATCGCGATATTTATAATTTGTGTTAATAATGCTTATACACAGAATAGGTTTTTCTGTTTTTCATGAAGAATATCTCACGATTTTCTATTCTTGATTTTCTACAAATAATGTCAAACGTGCACAGCCGCAGTAGTATAAGAGATTGCACTTATATATACGTGCTCACGAAGATATACAAAACACGCGAGCAGCCGACGCGAAGAGCCAAGCAGAGAAATCATATTGACCCGGAGCCATATACGCGCCACGGCCGACGGGTACGAATCAATAAAGATTTCCCATCGCGAGCCTCGAGTCGGACGGGGGAATATTTCAAACATCCGCCACGTCGACCCTTCTCCTGCACCCCACTCACTCTCGATCACCACCCTCACTGGTCTCCTTGCATCATACATCTCCTTTCCTTGCTCCCTGCCGCCTGCCGCTTATTCGCACTTTTATTATCTCAGCGCGAGAAACATTTTTTATCGACTGCCCCGGCACGAATCTCTCGGACACGGGCTGTAAACTTTTCCATCCCTTCACCCTACAAGAGGTTCTCCTTTTCGTTTTTTTCTCCTCCTTCTATGGCTTTACCGTTATCCATGTCCCTTTTTCCCTGCTCGCACACTTTCTACGTCGTTTTCCCCGACATGTCGCGTGGGCATGAATACGTAAACTCCGGTTTGGGTTCATGAAAAGTGAGAGACACAGGCGGAAGGTTCTATTTGAGTATTGAGGTAGGAAATGTCTCCGCGTACGAGTGACGTAATTGATTAAACTTGGAGAAGAAATTGATGAAATACCTCTGAACCAATTACATTTAAAGAATTGTGATTTAACCGAAATAAGATCATTTAAGAATTAATTCTCTTATGGCGACATTTTACAGAAGGCGATGTTATTACTAAGTAATTGAATAATCTTTGAAAAAGAAATGGATATGTCATTACGAAATTATATTTTACCGTTTGACGCGGGTATCCAGAATAGAAATACTTTTATTGGGAATGTCGACTATTTACTTATATCTTATCCGCATTGTCTCCGCTTGCCAATTTATCCGCGTCGATATTTTCGCCGCAATTTTCCTACTTACGGTCAACTGACATACGTTTAATAACATAATTAAATCACTTCACTTACAATCATGGTTGGATAAAAATTAATTATCCGACACGTATTTTCGACGACGCTCCCGACAATAATACACGGAAATATCACGCTGGTGTCGCAAAATAGAATTACGATACCAGAAATGGAGTCGTCGAAAATTAATTGGATAGCCAATCGCTTTGCACACGTATTTTGCAAAGTGACGAATTAATCGGAGACACGTGATACGTGACAGATAAGAAAAATGGAGAATATCCGAGACGCTTGCAAATAATTTTTTTACGGCCTAGTTGCTGACAAATATCATCGCAAACAATAACATCTTACGTGAGAGAAATGAACAAAATAAAGAAAATAAATTTTTAATTTATATGTACATATTCATGCATAAAAAAGTATGAAAAAATTTATAATAGTTTATAGCGAATATAAACAATATTTTATTTATACAACAATAGACAAAGAACGTTTTTTTTTTTTTTTTTTTTAAATAGTGCTCAACTATTTAGACAATAATGCAAGTAATTTATAAACTGACAGGCGACGATGTTCGTCATCGGGTAATTGAATGGGCTCCGTGTGTCATACGAGGGGTGACTCGTTCCTTCGGATTAACGTTCCGCAAGGCTCGCTCGAGAGTGGCTCGATAGTGCGAGTTAAGGGATGATAGCGAACCTAAGCCAAGAGGACGCGGAGATGCCCATGGGATGCTCGAGACATTTGTCAACGAGACGACGAGCGGTGAGTGGACCGGATCTCCACTCGTACCATAGAGAGAGAGAGAGAGAGAGAGAGAGAGAGCAGGTGACCTTTCTTTCTTTCTTTCTCTATCTTTCTTTCTTGGGTCAAGCGATATTAAACCGCATACATCTTCGGCGTCTGATCAAAGGAGTGACCTCTCCAACATTTTTCTCTTCTTGCGGACGACCTCCCCGTGTCCGCTCGCGGAATAATGTGCACGACAGGAACGCACGGTCAAGCAGGATCACGTTCGCTCAAGATTGATCTTCGTCTCCGATGAGACCGCGTCTTCTCAATTTTGTAAGGAGAACAAATCTTTCTTGATATAATCACTTTAGACTATTAGAATTATTCTGTCCTTACCGTGCTAATGAATGTACTCGGGTGTCAAGTAGCGTAAGCCACGTATGCGCGAATGCCACGACGCCCGGAGTGAGTTATCGCCACGTCGGTGCTATGTAACTGTGATTGTAGGTTAACAACGTTACAACTCGTACATTAATTAACTGGCTCGGCCACTGTGTTTGCGTTTGTAGACCCGTTTAAGCGGGATGACGGACCGCGGGCCAATATTATTACGAAGACAAACGGACCGACGTTATCTACCATCGGGGGCTTTCCGACCCACTCCTCGCTCCCCCTTCGTCGCTCTCTAGTAGCCCGTAGTCTCAGGGGTATATTCATCAGGACGAGAATAGACGACTCCAAGTCGAGGACAACGGTTCTCGAACGAGGTCTTTCGAAAAATAAACATTTCTTTTTGCACATCGCGACGAATCCGAGTGTAGGATTACTTGAATTGTCTTATACGAATTATCGGATTCTGATAATCGTCATCTACGGGTTGTGCGATACTCGTAAATAGCGCCTTTCGCAAAGAATCGCGAGTCACAGTAGTTATCGTCATCAAATTAACGGTGACACTCGATATCGGAGAACCATTTAGAAATATAAATTTCCAGTTGTATCGCCTTGTCGCGACACGGTCATAAATTCTCTATCGTAAATAAGGTGGCGGCCAGTGCCCATTGGACGTTTTTCACCGTAAAACACACTTCGCGCTGCGTATAGAAGAATGGCGCGGTTTCAAATTCTCTTCGGTCTCATATCGAATAGACTATGAGATACGATCGCGAGTTGCGAGAGAAATACGAAGTGAATGGCAGCATATATATATATACACACACTGCGCGCGCGCGCGCGCGCGCGCACACACACACACACACACAACGTACACGCGCGCGCGCGTATAGACGGAGCGGCAGAAGAAAGAGAGGAGGATCGGGTTAAGGGAACCACGAAGTGAGTCGTAGGATACGCGGATAACAGCGCTCGCTCGGTTACGGTGGGGGTGTGTCCAGGACAAGGAACGGGCGGGTTCGAAATCGCACTGCTGAGCTGGCTGACTCGCATCGTTCGCCAACATTGTTCCCCTTTATTTGATTACAGGGCATTCGTATACACGATTCCGCAGCGTGGATTCTTCTTTCCGTACCATTGATCCGCATTACACGCCTGCCGCCGGTCGTGGTGCGAGCCTTTATTCGGCTATCCGGCCATTCGCGGAAAACATGCATGCCAGTTATCTTGATCCCACCGCAACGAATTCCCACGAAATCTGGGTAGATCTATGCTAATCAAATTGTAATTAATGTCTCTGATGGGAGTCTTACTTATAAGAAAATAATTAAACTAATTGAATACGTTTCGTTATGATAATTTTGATCGTCTCTCAATATCTTTTTCCACATTCATCGGATCATACTACTATTCTGTTCATCGTTGTAAGCCTAAGAGAGGACAGAATATCCTTTCGTTTTATATAAATGGAGCATTGTAAGCATGCCCCACAGGAGCAAGCAGGATTTCGCACGGCTAACAGATGAGGCATTAGGCACCGTAATGGCTCCATTTCCCTCGTGGGGCAGCGCGAAAGAAGGGCCAGGACCAAAATATTTCTACAAATCATTACTTTTAATTTGCTCGTCCCTTTTATCAAGACAAATGTGCGCCGCGAGCACGACGGCCCACGTACACAAAAGCACGTCGAGCTCTCCGCCACATATTCTGCCATCATACATACACACATGTACACATGCGAGTCCCGAAGGCAAGACCGCTTAAGTCGAGCGCGCGAGCGCAGCTAGTAATGCATATACATCCTCCGCGTGTGCAACGACAATGCTCGCGATGGGTGAATCGGTAACCAGGGCCGAGGCCGTGACCGGGGGCCAGCTGGTTTCGCCGCGGGGCGCCATCGAGCACACCAGCAAGCCAACGGCAACCGTCACCGACATCGCCGTGGAGAGTATCGCGGCCATCGTCGGGGCCGCGCCACGTCGCGTCAGAGCGCCCGGAGCGCGGTGGTAGGTCGACACCGTGAGACGAAGATCCGGTGGGGGATCCCCTGCGCACGAGAGAGAAGAGGCAGCAGCAATAATTTTTCATAGGCAGAAAAGAAAAGGGAGGATGCCATTCATTAGCCCCGGCTCGGTTGGTTCGCACGTTGTTGGTGCTGTTGCCTGTGACACCTCAATAACCGACCAACCAGCCTGCTGCACCGCCGACGGTGGCGATGGTACGCATCGGGTATACGTTGTCTACATGGACATTCTATACACGCGTCCTTATCCCGCACGCCGCGCGTATCCCCGTATATAACAGATATATCTGTGAACTGGCCATTGTACTCCTATACTGATATTTCTGTTATTGCTGGATTAAATACAGCACCATGCACCCCGTCGTGCATTATTCCGCAACGCAACGCGCTATTGCGCGTTCATTCCTTCTCTCTGCCTTTCTTTTTTTTTCATTTTTTTCTCCATTCATGAGAGCTGCTGTCCTTATATCATTGATCGTTTTCCTCATGATCGATTTGATAATATTGTTAAATGAAAATTTATTATACATATATATATATATATATATATATAAAAAATATTATATTATATATATATAATTAAACAAAAATTTAAAGATTCAATAAATTAAAAAAAATTTTAAAAAAGGTGAGAAAACTGTGCTAATTAATCAAAAATTTGCGATATTAGTTTTCAGAATTTATATCTTTTATTTATATCTTTTATACAAATTTTTCTATTTAAATTAGTTGATAATTAAATTGTAGTTAATATCTGCTTTTCCTATGAAAGAATAAATTCTATTTCATAGTAGCGCGAAGCATACTAGGGCGAAAGCTGGTGAGCTCTCACCGTCTATTAACGTCGCCCCCGACGATGGGGGTTTCTCGCTCGGCCGAGCGTGCAGATACAAACGTTTGTTTTGCAAAACATCTTGGTCGCGGGAGCAGCGGTACGGCACGAACCACAAAAGAGAAAGAGAGAGAGAGAGGGTTTAGGCCCGCGGCATGAGGGAGACGAAAGGGAGTAGTAGGTGAGAAGGGCTCCGCAGGGAGGGGCTGAAGAACCAGGGTAACCAAACAGGGTATAAGTCACGGACACCCCGTGGTGTACCATCCGGTAACTCGACACCGTCGTTTGTACTCTGTTGTGGTAGGAGTGCCTGGCAGCGGCAGCACGGCCGTACAAGAACACACGTATGAATACGTACGACAATGGCAAGTTCCACACGGCGGTGTTGGAGCGACCGACGGGGCACCGCGCCCTTCTATCAGATAGATCTGCCTTGGTGCCGGTGTGACATTAGATACCATTTAAGGATTAATATAGCTATAAATAAGAGCTGACTCTTCTCTCTGTGCTTCCGTCTCCTTTTGCCCACGGCGCAGCGTCGCGGCGGATCTGCATGACGAGCAGCACAATGAACATTTAGGTACCACCGATGAATCCGCTATCCAATGTCACTGACTTTTGTAAAAGACTCCTCTGAAATACAGATCGCTTCGTCTCGTGAACCGATCTCTACTTCCTCACTTTTGGACGAACTTTCTACTCGCGAATAAAATGAATAAATTCTCGTCTGAATATATTGAATACATCTTGCGCAATGTGTACCTACATTCGTCAATTGATTTAGCCACGTACCTTTTTCTCTTTCTCTGAGAAACACAAGAAATATCTTTCCCGTGAGTAAGAGAATTTTCGACACCATCCCCTACTACGATGCTTGTAAAACGCGACTGTGTCGCAATCGCCATTGTTTTGCGTAGCGGTGCATATAATACTCAGGAATTGTCGAAACTGGTATGAGACGCCGTTCAACACGTCGCTATAATATAATATAAGAAAAGGCGGGTCTTGCGCAAGAGGCGAGAAAGCATAAAACACAGCTGCCGCGGTGCAATCAACACCTATATACCAGCATGTAAGGAGGAGAAAAGCATCCTCTATCCCTCCCTCGACCGCTCCTCAACACAGTAACGTTTGGCTATATATTCCTAGAAGCGAATAATTTCATTCATACAAACGCGGCGCCAAACACGCTCTGTATGCCCCGGGTGGCACGACTGCTATTGTTACTACCGAATAACTACCAGCTCGGTACACCCTTCTCGTACGAGTTTGCTATATTTGCGACTACGCTCGTTGCTACGTCGGCGTAGGGAAGAAATTTCAGCGGGTGCATTATCCAAATCCAACTCGTACTATAACGAAGATGAGGTACACACGTTGCATTTAAAAGACGTTGACAACAGCTACAATATGATATTAATGCCTATTTTGTATTTAAAATTTGTTGCCAGATTCACAATCTTTTCGAGATTCTCTTGATTCTTTCGGAAACCTTTAAAAAGTTAGCACCACATAGAGCGTACTGTCACAATGTTTTTTTTAATTTCTTAGTTCTCTCTTTTCTTTCATCCAAGACTTTCCCTTCTCGCTCGTGGATTTAGATATACCTACCCCAGCAGTTTATACCTCACTCACGGCTCTCCTCCTTCGGCCGGGATGGGCGGCGGCGGCCATAAGCAAAACACTTGTCGCCGGCAGTCACGACTGCGCGAGTTCTAATTTCATTGCAGAAAGTTGTCGCTTGAATAATTAAAACACGCCGGAAACACGCGAGTTTTTCCGCCTGATTTGCATAAGAAGCGAACGAACGAACGGCGACGGTGATGGCGACGACCGACGACGACGATGACGGCGACGGCGACGACGACGAGGATCTTATATATACATAGTACCTATATACACAGGCATGTACGAAGGCGTGTACGGTGTTTATGTATTTCTACGTTTCCACTCTCACGGGAGACGGCGCGAAATTAACTGGATCTCGAGCTATGCGCCATTCAAATTGCACGAATCAGCCTCACGCCTTCCCACCTGCGAGTACTTTCACGACGTAAAGGGAGACTCTAGAACAGTCGTCGCTTTACGATACAATTTAAGACAGTCTAAGGAACTATCGAGATATATTTAACGTCTCGAGATACACTTGATAATTGTATCGTAACTAGCTGATTAATTATGCCACGTATCCAGAAGATAATTTGCAGTATGAGATTTTGTATTGCAATTAACTCTAATCGGTATTCGCGAGTTCAATGGACTCGGAAATTTTCTTTAACTACGTTGTGAAAAATTGTTTGTAACAAATGTTTTTCATAATTTTAATTTTAACTTAAATAATTTTATTCCTTACTTTTGATCTTCAAAATGAAAAAAAAAAAATCGTTCAGTTAATTTTAAAGCAAAGATATATTAATTTAAAAGTACATTTGTTTATAACAAAAAACGTTTTTCACAATTTTAACCCTTATCGTACCATCTACAATTTGGTGCCTCATCCATACCATCAAGGGTCACTTCAAATCACTTCGTTTTTTCACCTTTTCAAAATAATTTAAAAAATCTCTAAAAATTCACCAACATACTTTCAACTTTCTAGAATAAATATTGACTCTTTATTTTGGAAAATAATAAAATGTAGTATAATTTATAATTACCGAAAGACTCAAAGAAACTTACACGAACAAGAATCGCTCGGTCACTAGTTACCCATATTAGTACGGTAAGGATTAATTTTAAGTTATATAATTCTATTTATTTTACCTTTAAAATGGAAAAATAATCATTCAATTACGTTAACTTTAGGCGAAGATACATTAAATTAAAGTACATTGAACTGGCGAATAGGTATCAGTTAACACTAGAACCGTGGATCTAAATATATTAACCCAATCGCGGTTCAGGATAAATCTGGACTTTTACGAGAGAGGACACCATAAAAGTGAAATTACTTATAATTAATTACGATTATTTATGAAGTCACAAAACTCCAAAGCTCCACGTACAAATCCAAATTAACTGGAAAAAAAGAATTATTAGATGGAGTAGAAAATAGCACAGTCGCGGTTCTAATATTAAGAAAATTTCGTAGCGAATATCGATTAGGATTAATTTTCCTTTACTCGAGTGGAGTAAAGATGGAATGTTACTGGAAAAACGATTAGTGATAGTATCGGAACAGAAACGCGGGGAGGACGTAGGGCCACCAGAGAAGCAATCACGTCCAGTAGTGGCGGGTATCAACCATCTCAAGCATAAATATGTAGCGCACGAACGCATTAGCCGGCTGCATATATCGCGCGACCTCGCAGAAGCACGTAGGCGCTGCAACACTATATGTGTGCGTACCCGTATGTGTGTGTATGTGTGTATAACGATGCGATGCAGCATACTGCGCGGGTGTCTGTGTGCACGGGTCATAGGTGTGTTGTTGGTCGGCCAGGAGATAGCCGAAATAATCCCCGGTGATGGATTACCGCGCCTAAGCGCTAAGTGGAATGAATATAAAATTAAATTGTGTTTATTGTCGGGAGTAATTGGCCATCTGTGACTGGCTTGGGACCGGCCGTTTCCTCCTCCCACCCCCATAACAGACTTCTCCCTCGGTCTCTCCAGATTTTTCTCCCGTCCTTCTGTGTTTATATCCGCCTCCGTTTCGCCCCCTCGTGCGCGCGCGCGCGCGCGAATGCTAATTCATTGAAATCGGAATTGCTGGTCGAATAGATGGCGAACGTGGCGGTTACGATCGAGGAAAAACGCGTCGTTTAAAAGCAGGCAATGTCGCGTTGTTGAATAATTAATTAGATCGAAATCTCCTTGAAAAGAGGGAACAGTTTTCCTTGAAAAGGTAACAATTTTTCTTGAAAAGGTAACATTAGAGAAAGTGAATAAAAAAGAAAGGATATAAAATTTTGTAATTCTATATTTTTTTATGTAATTTTATATTGCCGTTGATAATTGATTAAATTGATTAAATTGATTAAATTGAATATAATTTTAATCGAGAAAGATAATATTCGATTAGAGTCTTTGTGCCTAATAATAGTTTTCTGTGAATTTTACAATTTCCAATTTAAGCAAGAATTGGTAAGATACTCGCACCGAGTAGGAGATCTAAATTTAAATCCCAGCTTAAGTAATATTTTTCGCAATAAATTTTTTATATTGTTTTTAAGATGCTTATTATCATCAATATAAATATTAAATTGTTTGTTAGTGACATAACGTAATCCATTTTCAGTTTAGGATTGTGTTCCAAAACCGACAAATATATATAATAATCAACGTTTGCTTGAACTGAAAATTGTAAAATTTACACAAAAATATTTTTAGGCAACAATACTCGCCTCGACAAAATATTCTTCGCTTAATTTGTTGAACATTGCTCAGTCAAATTTCACTTAATATTGATTAAATTTGGGTTTAATTACTTGCGGCTGAAGATAATTTTCAGATAACTAGATGAATCTACTCATCTCACATGATACTGTCTTCGTGCATTTAACAAATTACGAAAATAGATTTGATTGCCGAAAAGGCTGTTGGATAATGGCTGTGAATTAACGATGTGAGGGCAATTGTATCTATGACAAAGAGCAGTTGGCAGTAAAACAGATCAGATATAAACGCGTCCAATACAGTCTGATCTCACTAGCCATGCAGGATCGGCCATGTGTGGGCTGAAGCATAAAGGAATTCTTATCCGAGTTAATTATACTCAAGCAGGGGGATCGCGTTATAGCGGGATCAGGAACTAAATGACCGTTAAAACATTGCGACAGACGTTAGATAACGGCCATTTGCGATATTATCCAGGTGTACGAAAGTTAGTAAAAAAGTAGAATGGCGGCGATAACATTTTCAGGATTATGCAACGCATTTTATCAAAATAACTTACCATTAATTAATATATAATTTACGAATTTATACTTGTAAATGTATCATCGTAATCGTAGCTATTTTCTTTTTGTATTCAATTAAATGATGTATGCATGATGAAGAATTAACGTGCATGATTATTATCAAGAAATCTTCATGTAACACACGATTTACACAGGTTCAATTACACAGGTAAACATATGTACATACATATATTTTTAGTCGCCGGATATTGCGCAGGTCAGTAGTATTTTTATACATCCGCTTGCGTAAACGTCCGTTACGTCAAATATGCGAGCATAGCCAGACGAAAAGGTAATTACGCCTTTTATCGCGCCCCTATTATTTCTCACGCTGAGCGTCATCAGCGCGAGGTGAAAGTCGACACTGTCAACGACAAAGAGCTGACGTGATTACAACGCGCGCGCTCGCAGCCATCGGTTAATTATACTCGTTCATTGTTTCGTGAGAGCAGCCATGGCTACCTCTTAAACGAACGCTCGTAAGAACGTTTGCTTGTTAGGCCCGTCGATGACCGGTGATATAAGGCACGACCGGTAGGCAGGCATTTCGATCATTGTGCATCGGCATGAAACACGCCCGTGAAACACGCAATCGACGGACTACCAGGACACCGCCGCGGATTGCAAAACGGCATTTCATTTTTCTTTATCGCGGTATCGCTTGCTTATTTTTTTCCGAGCCAAATTCACCCACGCGAAATAGAAATACGCCGTTCGTCGCGCGAGCGTGACGAATGGCCCTGATAATGCTTAGTACACTAATTCGTGTACGAATGCCTGGCTATAATCGTAAATCGTCGTCTCTCTCTGTTCTCCACGTGCTCTCAATTATAAAAATACTATTTTGCGCGCGCGCGATGGGAGAGATGTATAGAAATTAGAAGTCATCTGTGTCGTTGTGCATAAATTCTAATAAATTCTCCCTGTGAAATAATTATACGTTACGTCGATAAATAGAAACATCTTTTATTTTTCTGATTTCTTCGCTTTCATTCCTATCTTAGTCGATCACAATCAGATTTATTTTTGTCGGACTATCTCTGCACGTGGAAAAGATTTCCGACATTATTAACTTCTTAGCGTATCTCGAAATAGAGAGCTGATTTTGAAATCCTAGATGAACGGATTGAGGATGATGATTATTGAATAACTGTTGTTTGATCAGTGCTAATTATCGATTAAGACGATATATCGTTCGCAGATAGATGCATATTCGATATCTCCTATACCTACATCTTTTTAGTGTACACAAGAATATAATGTTGAAACCTGCCCGACTCTCGCTCGACCAGGGACTGTTTAGGTACACCGTCGTGATCGTTGACAGTTTTTTAAGTAAGTAATAATCTGTCTGAGCGAGCTCGAACAGAGGTGAACACACTCGGCCGGACGATACGAGAAACCGGCGGTCTCGTACAGCCGCCAATCAACCTCATTAAAACCCACGAAACGCATTAGCTTATCACGACGTGGATGCCCGGGTGCCTACTTTACCAGTAGCTGTCCGATATGCACCTAAAAATTTTTCGTTGCTATCCCTTCGATTTACATGCGGTTCCATACCAATACAAGATTTAACATTTCGACATTATCTCAATTTAAATACATTTGATTCAAGATTACTGTGGTATCATTTTATTTTTTTTAAGTCTTTTACATTTTTCGTAATCTTTAAATATATGTGATTTAATTTGTCATGATTGTCTTAAAAGCGTTATTGTTAATTTCATATTTTTTATTACATTTTGTTTGAATCTCCTACGGAGAGAATTTTGTTTTAAAATTTACCCCGAAAAATGGTAGTTGTAGTACAATACAATACAATATTTTAAAGATTTTTATCATGCACTTCAATAAAATTAATCAAACTTATTTTATACTTCATTGTAGTTCTATTAATGAGAGATTTACATTAAATTCTTGGAAATACAATGTTGTCCCACGACTATTTTCATGGTAAACTCTAAAAAAAATTCTCTCCATACACACAAATGTTTGTCCGCTTTGTCTAAAAACAATGAAATGATTTTGCATTCTCTGCATAATGTCAATTCTGTCGAGGATATGAATACCTAAGATGTCAAAATCTTTCTATCGATTTTTTGAGATATTCAATTGATTTTCGCACTGTTCTTTATTAAAACGCACAAAGGTAGTTTGTCTTAATTGCCGTCTAGCAGAAAAAAATATTGCATCAATGGCGATAATTGAAAATGAGATGTACTTATTTTGCTTAATCACACATACCGTTTCGCAATTGCGAAAGAATGTCCAGTATGAAACAAAAATAATTAGTTTGAAAGAGATAGCGATTCATTACGCACGCAGATAAATTCAGCGGCTATATACAAATTAATTGGTATACAAGAAGGAAAGGTTTGATACAATCAAATCTGAAATAATGATCATACGCATAATCTTGATGCGAGGGAAGCAAGATGTAATACAAATTGGATAATGCGGCACGGATTGTCTCGCATAAACGCTAATCATGCCGGATGAAATCCGGTCGATTCAACGTGGCGAGTAAACGGCAGATGCTTTTAGAGCCCGCAATAATGAGCCGCTAGGTCGTATAATCAGCGAGGCATGTCCAGGCTGATGAGTCTATCCGCGACGCTTCGAGCCCGACTGTGGGCTAACTGCTGAGACACGGTCGTGTATATACGTTTATGCGCATTAAACCCGGATCCCAAGTCCGCCGCGGGTGTACCTACGCGCATCTGACCATCGTCGACGCGTCGGCTAGTTGAGGCCCATTAATATCCATTTTCCATTCGAATGGAAAAGGAGCAAAAGGCTGAAAGCGAGTCATCATTTATCTCGTCCTTGCGCGCTCGTCCGCCCGCTCGCGCGCGCGCACGCCGTGCGTCCCGCATTAATACCAATTGTGTTTCACACGGCGATCCTGCCTGACACGTGCTGATACTCCACTACGAATCACTGGGCTCGTCCTCGTTCGCCAAACGATTTTACAAGCCCGAAAGTAGCATTCTCTCGATAAATATCAATTCGATCATTTCTTTCTTTCTCTTTCCGATAACGAATTTTCGGTGGAATTTCGCTGCGATCAACAGAGGCGTTGTTCCGTGCGGTAGTGAGAAACTGCGTCGCTTTCGAAACTTCGAAAACGAAATCTCATAAATATATTGTATATACATTTACAATATAAACTAGCATAAAAAAAAATGGAAGACATCTTTATCTGATATACGATATGCCGTAACGCCGGTGTTTGCGTAATAAACTTGAATTATTCGCGCATTTCGCGTTACGGTTACTCCATCGTCGTGATATACATCGCGGCCATTTGCGAAACGACAGGACATACATTTTTTTAATGAAATACGCGGTGCTCTGTTCCTTGCCGTCGATAATGTCTCTTTAGAAACGCAATTAATTTTCAACTATCGTTTTTTTTCTTACTACAGCTGGGAGCTTTATAAAATTCTTAGTACTCGCGAATCCCCGGAAAGCTTAGAACTTTTTCCATCTCCGACTACGAGACCGGCAATGTCCGTCAGCAGATCCCATGGGATATCCATTGCTCCAACGTGCGGTCACTTCCGTTTCAGCTAGAAGCTGACCATCTAACGCCATAACGCCTCCCACGTCTCATCCCACGTCACACATCCTCACACCATCGTCGTATCCCTGCGGTTTCGCATCGAGCCCCTCACCACGTACAGGCCTCATCCCCGATGATTAACGGCACCCGGGAGAACGTCGGTCGTCTATTATCTTCTGGTTGCTAGTACGTTTATACCTACTTGCTGCTACTAGTAGCCGGTATATCAGCGATGAGCAAAAAACCAGAGAAGATGCTGTGAAAAACGAAAAACGTCTCACTAAAGAAATCGCTCGTGTTCCACAGGATCAACATTATGTTTAAACGATGCTGCTGACTTCACTTGCCGACAGCGAAGTTTTATTAATATGAAAGAAATAATATATTATTTTTCGTAAATCGCACACAGAAATCGATGAGCGAAATTTAGCCCGAATTAGTTAAGAATAAATTTTTTTATTTGACAGTGGACTGAAATAATAAATAGATTGAAAAATATCTTAAATTGTTGTATTTAAACTAAATTTAAAATGAAAATTGAAATTTGTTTTAAGGAACAAATTAAATTTATACAGAAAAGTACTTAATTTTTGTGGTAGGCTGAAAATAAATGTACGAATTTTACGTAAATTGTTTCGCCACTAAGGCATCTTTGGTGCAGTAGTTAAATCCATGAACATTCGTGGTATCGACTTCGACAGCTAACTTCTCCCCGGGGTGCAAGTAGGGCTCAAGTTAAACACATGTTGCGCATTACTAGAGGATATTGGGAGTCGAGTGTACGACATTGGTTGTTTGTCTTTGGGAATATGCGACTATTTCCGCTATTACCCGGGTAATGTTTCCGTTGATCGTCACTCCACACGACAATCTTATTTATCGTGTTCAATATGCCAGCCGTGATAAACTAAAAAAATACAATATATGCATGAATATGTATTAGAGAGATATATAGGAATACGTAGTGCCGCGGCATTTCGCGGCGCAAGTGCAAACGTTTTGCTGGCAGGCGTTTTACACCTGCGACACGTACACGCACGTATCGTACATACGTGCTAAAGTAAAGGGGCGTGAAATTAAATATCAGATGTTGACAAATTGCGAGGAGGCGTCGTAGCAACGGATATTAATGACGCGCGGTAGAAAAAGCGCGTAACTCACACCGCCCTCTCTCCTTCTTGGGGCTTACAGCTGCGGATGAAGAGAAACGATGCGGTCGTCAACCCCTTCCTGAAAGTCAACTTATTCGTTCATGTCGACAGAGAGAAGTATACGGAAAGAATTCTTGGAAGTTTTGCTATCAACTAGTCTCTCGTTAGATATCAATAATAGCGGGACGCATAGAATGGAGTTCGTAAAATAGTAGCAAAAGTATGAATGCAATATGTATTCGCAAAGTATTCATATAGCAGATACGACCATGTTATGGCTATTGACGTGTTTCGCGAATATTGCACGTTTTATGCTACTTTATTTATCTTTGACGCAAAACGTTCAGTTACTATTTCCGTGGCAAACTTAGAAGCGATAAAGCGGCTCAAATGGCTGCCATTAGAACGCAATCGTTAGTACAGCAAAAATAGCCGCGTCGTGAAGAAACGCGGATTTTGTCCTCGAGCGAATGCGTCCTCATTTGGGGTGGTCCCGCCACGGATCTCAGGGTCAATACCACCACGTGGAGTACTTAGGTGTACATGCCACGCGCTTGTCGCGGTCGCCCGAAGGGAACCAGGCAGGAAGGGTGGAACGAGAAAAAGGCCGGTGGCGGCAGCGGCAACGACGACGACGACGACGACGACGACGATGAAGAGGGGCAAACGCGCTTCTCGGAGAGGAACGGCGAGGATGGAGGTCGAAAGAAGTCTCCATCAATAACGCACGTCCGCGCCTTGAGACGTGGAAGACCGCAAGATTAATCACCCTTCTTCTCTCGCTTTCTTGCCTACGTTTATATCCGTACGCACGACAATCGGGAGGAGCGCCTCTCCTTCTCCGTCCCTCCTCCCTCTGTGCCCCTCTTCAAACGAACATAGTCGCGACTCATGAGACTTATCGTGCCCTTTGTTACTTCTTTCTCTCTCTCTTTCTCTCTATTTCCCCCTTCCTGTCCCTACCTCTCTCTCGCTGCCGCTGTTAACCCGCAATGTTCGTGCATTCTCTCGCTTCATCCGTCGGCTCCGCATTCTTATTCGAGTGTGTAATGGCCTCTGGCTAAGGCGACACTGGTGTTTTCGGAACAAGAGAACCATTCGAATCGTGCGGCGATGTCCACCTTTTTCGTGCTTTGCCTGAAGAGGGAGAAATCGAACTCGCGCATACATTCGTTAATAATTAACGACATGAATTTCAATTGCCGACCTTTACGATAGTTTCTTTAGTGTTAGTTTACGCTTCGAAAAATATTCTATTTGAAGCAAGAAAAGAAGACTCTCGTAATATGATGGATATAATTAATAGTAAGAGCATGGCACACAGAAAAGTCTTAAGGTAATAGAACGTAAGCATTAAGCGATCAGCTAATCACAGTAGAAACTATAAAGCTATAACGTAAGAAATAGCAAATAAAAAATGTTGATTTGCTTATTGCTTACATTTTTCTGTGGGTCATAGTATTAAGATCATGGCACACAAAAAACTTATGTAGTAAAAATATAAACAGTAAAGAAATCAACATGTTGGATTTACTACTGCTTACGCTAAGTCTTATGATCTTTACTGTGATTGGCCAATTCGCTTACTGTTTACGTTTTACTGCTTAAGTTTTTTGTGTGCCATGCCCTTAATGTTCGTAACGTTTTGTAACGACCGATATATATAATATATCAATTCGATGATGACAAAACTATTTTCTCTTCTATCCAGAAGTCGAAATTGCTCTCATCATCCTACGAGCCAAGCAACATCTAAGAACGGATGCGATGCACCGCTCTTCGACGGTTTTCCATGCGCTGGACGATCAAACGAAATCATTGGGTCGTGTGCTAAGGTTCGACGACATTCTCCTTGAAATTTATGGCGCGTCCGCTCGCGATCGTCACCCAAAACGTTCGCCATTTCTGCGGGCGCGCGGTGTGAGTTAGGTCAGGCTAGGTTGGTTGTACGTAAATACGCCCTTCTTTTTCACGATGGTAACCTCGGCAGTACAAGCCGAAGAGGAAGGTAAATTTATCGGTGCACCGGGTACTGATAGAGATGCTCATGAATAGATCCGCGCTTTTCGGGGGTTAGTTATATAGAAACGACGACGTGTGGGATATCCGGGATGAGGTTGATGCTCGTAGAGATGGGGGACGGTCGAAGGAGACTACACTAGGTCTGCGGTGGTCGACGTACTAGAGTGCGGGCCAGGAGACGAGCCGGGAACGGGAGGACCTGCGGTACGGTGGAAGGATGGTTTGGCACGGCCATGAATATTTCGCCAGCGCACTTATTTATGCAATACTTTGCGCTGGCAGCTTTACGGCGGCTCCCTCTCTCAACCGGCGCCGCCATGCCACCCGGACTACCCCGTGCGCCCAGATAAATACGGCGGCGGTCCGATATACGTCCGATAATATATTACGTTTGAGCGTTTTCGAGCTGTTTAGAGGGAATCTACGGTGCCGAACGACGGTGCCAGCGGCAAAGAGAGGAGACAGGAGGTGGAAGCATTTAGCTCCGAGCAGGCAGCCACCTCCGCCACCTCCGCCCCTCCTCCGCCACCGCGTCATCCTCGTTCTCGCCCCTACGCCACCCTTCCGAAACTCGCCTCCACCTATTTCTACGCTACACCTATCACGACCACCACCTACCTACCCACCACCCCCTCGTGCAATAGTTTCCGAATAAATCCCCGATTCTCGAACGCGCCGCGCTGCTTTCCTGCTCGGATTTACCCGCCTCCCTATCTACCTACAAGCCTGCACCCGCGCGCGGAATGCCCAGGCATAGGGTAGATCGAGTTCTCCGGTCTCCCACTTGGTCTCTCTCTTTATCTGCCATTTACATTATCTCCATTTCTCTCTTTCCCTACGACTAGCGATCGACTGTCCTACCCTCGTTCGTTCCTGGTCTCTCTGTCTCACTGAGTAAGAGGAGGAATGGGAGGGTGTACGAGGCAGTCGATGGAGAAGGCCCATAGGAGGGTAGGGGAGAGTTACCTCGGCGGCCATTACTCCAGCTACAAACAACCCCTCTGCGAAGCGAGGAGGGCCTTTTGTTGCGGCAATTGGCTAAACGGTCCGCCGAAACAAACGATTCCGCTGAAGATATATGTATATCTAAGATCTCTCTCGATTTCCTCAATGCGTGCTATACATGGGAATACTCTAAGTATGAATGCGTCGAGTATTGCGCTATGGCACACGTATAAAATCAATTTTATCTAACGATATCGATAAACCGTATCACCAATGCAGGCAGACAAACACGTCGCAAATTGGAGTAAAATTAAAGATTTGAATCTCAGCTAAGGGGTAATATTTTTCGCAATAAATTATTCATAGTTTTTAATATGCTTATTAGCATCGATATTGTTAAATTGGTTGTCAGTTAATATATGATATATCACCCACTATTCTAGTTCATAATTATATTTCAAAACTGAAAAAAATTCCGGCGCGTGTGTTTGCAGAATTGGATATGTATATAAATTTACATCGAAATATTTAAGCACCAAGATCCGCTTTGACAAAAATAGAATTATTTCTCTTAAGATTTGGACACGTGGTATTAAACGAGATATCAATGATACGGGGAAACGATCACCGAGATGATCGCGCTGTTGTTTCGTCGTTCGTTTCCTCCGCAACTTTCGCGGCGGGGTTCGCGGGGGTGAAAACGCCGACGCGACGCGACGTGATACGCGGGGTGAGAGGACGAGGTGTGCCGCGCGCGCCGTTGTGATTGACAGGAGGCAATATGGCTGTGCGAAGGCTCCCTTTTGCTCTTTGTCGGCCGCGTTACGCAAGCTGTTGCACCCGCATCTGCGCATTCATGCAAAGTCAAACCGTCCGCCCGTCCACTCTCGTCCATCCGTCCGCACGTCCGTCCGTACGTCTCTCGTCTCTCGTCTCCGATAATCGCTCTCGCACGGTGCACCCGGGGCTGCTGCATTTTTTCGTTCGCCCAGCAGTTCGCGCGGCAGAGCAGCGGAGTATCGATTCCCCGGGGTACAAGCCGGCTTCAAAGGTATATTCGGGCCGGTTGGAATACTTCTGAGCCGGCTTGATATTGAAATACTACCGAACACTATCGAAACACCATCGACTGCTATGGAAATAACGATAAACGAAAAGGGACAGATCCTGCGGGGGGCGCAATGAAAAAAAAAGAGGAAAAACAAAACTGTGCGCTATCCCGTGAAAACGGGGCAGCGCAAGTAAAATAAACTAGCGCGCACGGCCGGCACGGATGCAAAAGCGTTTCTATTTTTACGAAGTACGAAACTTTACTCGCGCAAAATGCCAGACATTCGCTGCCACCGTTCATCGCGAGGCTCGACACTATTTGACCCTTTAAAGGAAAACACATGTGTGATGTATTATAAATACGACGTATTTCGATATCTCAATAAACGTCGAGAAAGTATCAATATTCCGATTGTCAGGATAATCGCTTATTTTCACTTCCACTCTTTTTATCTCGCATTTCCTTTCTCGCTGTTGCCACGAGATACACTCGGACGTGAGAGTACGCAGTTCGTACTTTGAAATTACGATGATAGATCATTTTGATATACGAGGGCTCGGGTAAAAGTTTACCTCTCTATGCGGCGCGCGATCGAATATGCACGAGAATATCTTCCGGCGATGAAATCACGCTGGATCGGACATGCAACGGCCGTTATTCTTGGCAGCATCGAGAGCGAATCTCGCAGATGTGCGTTTTGCAAGAGAGGACTGATTCACTCTGCTTTTCGCCGCATCCATGCAGATGTGGATGTTTCCATTTTCCGTGTTGCGGATTCCGGAGTGACGGGAGACGCGAGTGAACGAAGGAAAAAAAGAAAGGTAGAGAGAGAAGAAATGCAGGTCGTGTGAGATGACGAGAATAAGAAAGGTTGTTGAGGTTGGGACCAGTGACGAGGAGACGGACTTTAGAATTATTCTGAAAAGAAGGCAGCGCCGTCTGATTGACATCTCTATAGGGCCACTATAAAGGTATACTAAAGTGGAATGAGCACAAGAGGGCCGCTCGTAACTCGCGAATAAATGCGATTTGAGGAGAACGAAGGGAGGCAGCAGAAATAGAGAGATCTATTCACAAGGTCGACCGAGTTCCAACGATTGGGAGGGAAATATTCACAGCGAGAAAATGCCACCCACACCGCCGCCACCCTTGGAAACTCATCCCACCATTCAATGAATGGAGACGTTTCTTAGAATGGCGATGGCATGCGACAGAATTTCCGGATTCTCTCGTACGGGTTTAACTGCGGTAATTTCTTCCGGCGTACTATTATTAAAAATCCCGCGATTTATATTACATATCAATATATACATACCGTACAAGTATATGTCGCTGTTAGCGAAATATTTAAATAAATATTCATCAATACATTAATATCAAATTAATCTTACTGTTACACGCAATTTCTGTTATTTATGTTCATACAATAATATTTATTAAAACTAAAATTATTATAAAAGATATAATTTGCAAACAATTGAAATGTACTTACCAATGAAATTAACTGCAAACAGTTGGACTCTGGATTTGAGTCCACCTCACAATCAGTTGCGGAAGTCAAATCATACACACTACCTAAATTTGGTTAACTTTATTAATAAATACATTCCAGTTGTTCGCGAATTATATCTTATGCTTAAATATTATCTATCTACCAACAATCTTAGTAGGTTTATATGAGCAGTATTTTATTTATATTTAATTTATTCTTGGAGCCACAAAATTATTTTTATGTTAATAATGTATGTTAACATACAAATTTCTTACATTAGTCTATATTCGCTTCTGTTATCTAGTGCGATAATCTACAGAGTAGCGCCTACATAAATATTTTTGAAAAAGCTCACAAGACATCTTTCTTTTCTGCGACTTGACCGCCCGTGGTTGGAGTCTCGTTAACACTTGGTCGAGAACGTAGGATTAATTAATTGTACGACGCTACGCGTAGTCTGTTTGAGAACGGTAGGTGGTAATGAATGAAGGTGATACAGGTATCCCAGACACACTTGTAATCGTTAAACGGTAATCGCCGTGGGCCGTTCGTCGCGGAACGAAATAAGACATCACGAGCAGGTGGCCCGCCAGACTCACTCGTGTGTACATACATATACATATATGTATTTGTAGATATGTACATATCCGTCGTCTTTCGTGCACTTCACGTCGTGACATTTCACTTTTCTCAATCGCTGAATCCATTATTATGTGCGCTCCATTGCGCCTTCTCCGTTTCCTCCCGGTCGCGTCTCTCCTTCCTCTTTCTCTTCTTTCTTCTTCCTCTCGTTCACAAATGAAAATGTTCGGCCAGATCTCCAGGCGCGCACAATCGGAGACTCCGACACAAATATTTTCTGTGAGCGCTGAATCGCGCGCTATTACGATGGGCCCCCATAAATCATGGCGCTCAGGGTGGTCAGGTTGCACGGCCGGTTCCGAGCTCGCTCGGTGAATCGCTATCACGTTGCGAAATGCATCTTTTTTTAAGATATGAACTTTATTAAATATATGCGCTGACATTGAAAGTCATCAGCTTAAAATATTGTAATAATTGATTTAGTTAAAAATTAATCGACAAAATAAAGACATTGCTTTTCTGAAGGAATGACAAACTTTACAATGCGTGTTGCAATATATGTAAATATATATCGTTAGATTCACGTAAGCAGGATTATACATCGATCTCTGATCGTCGTAACAACGGTAGTGGCCATTTCGGACAGAACGGCCGCTGGAACAATTTAACTTTACGAGAATGGTCGAATTACATCGAGAACACCTTGCAGAACCGCGAGCGAGATCCAATGAAAGCGAGGGACTGAAATGGCCATTTCCCAAGAAGCGTTTAACATTTCGTAAACCCTTTAAAAGCTTGGACAGTTTAAACGTAAATTTCGAAAATAGATTTTCGAGTTGAAAAGTTTTCTATATGGATGTTACATATATTGCAGATCCTTGGATTAAATGTCATAGGTCTCGGTTAAAATAAAAACTGCAAGATTGCGTCGCGAAAGTTCTCATACGA
The DNA here is from genome assembly GCF_001594075.2 of Trachymyrmex cornetzi. Lineage (NCBI taxonomy): Eukaryota > Metazoa > Arthropoda > Insecta > Hymenoptera > Formicidae > Trachymyrmex > Trachymyrmex cornetzi. Next base: position 358,959 of record NW_017299811.1, on the reverse strand, counting down.
AAATATTGTGAAAAACGTTTTGTTGAAAGAGGAATCTTTTCTGCTTCGTCGAGGCGCCTCAACAAAGAGTGATTCAGTTCTCTTTTACACATATAATTCAGAGTGCTTCCTCGATGTTATGGGAGAATCCCGCGGCAGAAGGAGTCATCATCATCGTTCTCTGGCCTCCTGCTCGGAAACGTTTACGCCGTGTCCTGTTCACGGCAACAAAAGATCTCATTGTGGTAACGGTCACAACAGATCGTCCCCCGCTGTGTCACATCGCATTCAGTTTCGTCACGAAGCCGGTAGAGAAACGTGGCTTTTACGGGCAATTATTTCTTCCCGCTGCAATGCTGGCGGTGCCGTGACTCGAATCTACCGTGGCCATAAGCAATGACGTTGCCACAAACGCGTCGCGAAGGGACGCACTCATGCTGAGAATATTGCTGCTACCTGCTCGCTCGCTGTGATTTTGAAATTGGGAAATTCGATTTTACTGCCACTCGTATCTTCCGTGTAACAAAGTGGGAAACTGTTGCGACGACGCAATACGGCGTCTACATACTCTACATGTTTATAAGTCTAAGTTTCTTTAGTTTCTTTTGAGTTTCTTTAGTTTTTTTTAGTTTCATGAGTTTCTTTTGTCTCTTTTGTTGTACGGCGTATTGTTCGTGTTGCATAACTTGTCTACGAACAAAAGTGTCTATTTTCTTCACCTGCGTTTCGAACGTCTCCACTGTCGAGTTCAACGCACGTCCTTTCTCTCGGTTTACTCTCTGACTAGTAGAACGAAAAGCCGGTGAACTGTTCCTACACGGGTAGGACCAGCCATCTGTCAAAAAGTCAAAATATACGGAGGGTCCGTCATTGTGGCATGGATTCTGCGGGATTGCTACTTAGCGTTCTCGTATATACCCGGTGTCGGCTATTATGAGCCCCGATCTAGCTCGCCTGTTTTGTAGAACATCTGTATCCCGTGATGTCCTACTGATTTCTGTTCATGTCCCGATGCTCTTCATTTCACCCAAGAGAAAGGGAGAAGGGACGAAATTGGGAGCTCTCGGGTGTGGAACTAGCGTGACGGAATCGCTTGTATCGGGTTATAGTTGAGTTTGACTTGCGCGCGTCAATATATCGCAGCACAATGGCACGAGATGATATGTTACGAGCTCGGCGTGGATGCGCCGGAAAAGTCGGCCGAGAAATATGCGTATCGGGGATTGCATTGTACTATGACAAATCGGGGCCGATCGTCACACGCACTTTCATGAGTGTAAACTCGGTTTTACGGCGACAATTTTTACGCGTGTTTCTACAAATATAATCGAAATTATAATATCTTGGAATCAACTTACATTGAAAATATGATGAAGTTTGCACAATATTTCAATAAATAGAAATCAGTGGCAAACAATCGAAACAAGATGTTTATTCTTTTTTTATTACGAATCTACCAAATTTTATATACACACCCACACATTTGCAGAGTTCTACATGATGAAGAGTTACATGACAATGCCGCAAGTGCAACAATCGTAGTTTGAGAGCTCGTGTTATGTTTTTAATTGAGGTTGATCTTTGAATGGATACTCCGGTGATGCGGGGGAGTTTCGCTCAGTCGGCTATAACCCAATTTTATGTCCCTCCGATTCCCACTACGAGTGAGCAAATCCAGCTGGGTGGGGATAATTACCGATTAAAGAGATTAAATCCCGTGGGGTATTGATTCCGCCGGCCTATAATCGACCTCGAAGGAGGTCTTCGTTTGGACGACGGAGACGAAGGCGAACAAGCGGCGACGAGCGACAGGACGAAGATCGGAGAAGGACGGACATCGAAGCGGAACTCGCCTTTGTTTCTGATTTGAGGGGCATCCTTACGAACGGGTTAGCCGCATCAGTGATCACCGACGCTAATTACAGCGGATCAGCCCGGACCGAGTTTAAAACTCATTCCCCCTTTTAAGCAGCGTGCGAAAGGGGCTTCCCCGCCTGGCTGCTGATTGGCCGCACGGGATGACACGAAAGTGCTCCAACATGGCGTCTTATCTGATTTCATTGTACGAAAACCGCGGGGAAATGCGAAACGTCACTCTAACTTCCGTCGTTTCTTCCACTTTATTCGATTACGAGATCGTCCCTACCAATTACGTCGGTTAAGATCGAATACGAATGCTGAAAATAAAAGAAAAAACGCTTCCTTTTTTCCAAACGAGAGATTTTTTTATGGCAGGCAAAGTAATATGTTCCCTCTCTTGTCGTTTCCATCATCTAGTAAAAGTACCTATATACATGACAGCGATGCACAACGATGGAGGAAAATGTGGAGGAAAGTGATGACAGAGGGTGTATATATCGTTGGCAAAGACGTTAAATCAACATTTTTATAAACTGCTTAGTATTCATAGGCTCGCAGGTGGAACCGCCTATAAAACGAAAACGAGAGGGTTCGATCTTCGTGCGGACGAGGTAAAATGGCACCCCTACACTGTATATCGCTTGAGACGGCAGCGCGGTCTCATAATTTTACAGCGATGACATTGTCGCTGTTCGTAGAGAACGGATCGCGTATACCAAATAAAACTAGATGGAAGCTTAAATTGCTCTCTTATCTGCCAATATAAACACTCGAAAGGAAATTCTCATATTTCTTAATTTAAATAGAAATATGAATAGAGATATAATTGTATGAATTCAATTGCAGCGTCGTTTCGATTTTAGATTATAATTATGATTTCTGTAATAACGTGACGTATATGTTTGTTTCCTTGATTCTCGGACCAACAATGCCGATCAACGATGACCATTGATATTCAACATTAAATTTGCATCGGTTGCACGTATTGCGAGCTCTCGAATTTTCGACAGCGATAGACAGATCGCAGCCTACTCAGATTTGAGGCTAAAGGGAGACTAAAGGGTAGCAGTGCGGGAGGGGGAGAAGGAGTGGGAGGAGGCCGTCGATGGTGGTGGGTTAGGGTAAAACAATCACGCAGGGCTCATGCATGTTAATGCGTTGTTAGGGGCGCGTGAGAGAATCGGGGTTGCCTAGGATTGAATGCCCAATATCAGCGAACCGCCCTCGAAGCCCATACCGTTTTCCTCGATTCGCTCAGGAACCAATATCAATCTCGTCGTCTCTCTCTCGTGCATGCTATCACGCAAAAGCGCTCGGTGATTGTAACTTCCCCGTTTGGTACAGCTCGCTTGTTCGTTACATTTTCATTTTATTTCTCCTCTGCAGGAGGACGTTCGCTCGTAGAAATTATTTCTAAATGCAAATGACCGTTTCCACGGCGAGCGTTGCGAACCAAGTAAGCCGCTTCGCGCTTTCGCGTGTATTAAAAGACGCGTCAATGTTGGCGTTCGCTTTTATTGTATCGGAATATGTCTTTCGCAGATAAAGTTTAGACAAACATTCAATCCACGCCACAAACTTTTCGAAAAATACGCCGTATGTATCGTGGAACGGTCACAGAATTTACACTCAAAGCGCGTCTACGATACGGGAGATTTTTCACTTCGTAAAATCTGCCGTTGTGAAAATCTGTATGCTAATTTATTGAAACTCGTGCGGGAATCTTACGTGTAGAGTGTACGCGAGTACGAAATAAGTAGCTCATTATTTTAAGAACTCGAGCTTTAACACCCCTAGAGCTTATTATACTCTCGAGTACTTATGGTGCAAGAACACATCGGCGGAGCGAGAGAGGAGGTTGAGGTCGGGTAGAGAGAGTTAAGGAAACTACCAACTACGAAGGCAGTTGATACGAAACTAGTTTCGCGGCCTAGGATACACGTAGAGACTACATAGGATGCGGCGAAGGGGCTCAGGGCGGGGGTTTGACTGTTTGCCCTTCGAATGGAAGTTTTGGGGGTTGAGGGTGGCCGTTCGTGGAGCAGAGTGGTACTTACCAAATCGACACGGGGCCAACTCAATACATCAAAGACCTTATACCCAGCGGCCCTGGTTATATGGACTACTCGCCTAGCTTCGTACTACCGGCGATGTCCATACATAATCATGGACCGTCTTTGTCCCTCGAAATTGATTTATTATTCAAAGTGACGCGTGTTTCACAATGTGTATTTACCACGATACGGTTTCGGGGACGAAACACGTCGTGGGGCACGTAGGCCACCTTTGTAGCGATCTACACACGTGTACAATAAGAGGTAATAGGACTTGCTTGCCTGGCTAATATATACATATATTTTTTTGATGATACGAAACACTTTGTAGTACGTGGAAAATATACAAAAAAGGAATTTTTATCCATGTCTTCCATCACTTTCTGATTCAATTATATCTCTGTAATTTTAAACCAGACATTGGCGAGTAATCTTAGTCAATCGAGAATAACGTAACGAAAATAAAAATCTATTTTAATTATATTCTCTGATGTACGCTGTGAATAATACATAAATATCTCTTATATGAGTAACAATAATAATCTTGATTTGATACGCGTGACGGACTTTTCGATGTTGAAACTATCTAATATCTAAGAAGTCACAATCGCGAGCGGTATTAGATTCGACCGTTTGAGTGTACCACAAATCGCATGTTCGTTGCGGTGGTAAGGAAGAGCTTGCTACTCGGGAGCCAGTGAAAATATTGACAGAAAACAGCCGTCCGAAGTTAATTAAACTCGCCGAGCTGTGTTGCCCGGGTACCTACGTCGCGCCGGCCGGCATACACTTCGAGTAGTAATTTCCTGATTGTGTGTGCGTGGATCACGACGACCGAACGAAGTGGACAAACAGCACGAGTTTCCCCAGTGGTACGTGTTTCTAACCCGAAATTGTGTCTTTCAACGCTGTGTCCACACTGTACTTTCGCCGTACATCGCCGAGCCTTTGGCCGATTAATTCTCGTCGTCGTTGTCGTCTTCAACCGACCAGATAAACATTTAATCTCAGTATTAATTTGTGGTGATCAAAAAGTAGAACGTTCTATACCCGTATAACCGATTTTAAATATTCTGTCATTTAGTTATGAAAATAACAGCATTTTTTTTAGAAATAGAAAATAACCGAAATGTTATAGACGACATTCGTCGACCAATGTCGACATTAAGCAAATTCTTCAAGCTGTTGCGCCGTATTATACACGATCGCACTGCAGATATCGAAAGTCAAAACTCTTTTAACTTATCACGCCACTCGTCGCGTCACGTGTCGTCGGATTTAAAGCGTATCGTCGCCCGGCACTTGCTGCGCACGAATCTTGTAAAGTAACGCCACGTCATGCTCGCCCTTTCTCGTCCAAGAGTCACGCTGAAACGGTCCAGTCTCTTCCAGACGTAGAGGTATATCCTCTTTTTCCTCTGCGCTGTCCGCTCCTTTTAGTGCTCCCTCTCTCTCTCCCTATCCGCGCGATGTGTTTGCTCTCTCCCAGGATTCCTGTCTCTCAGGTTGGCTTATAATCCTGAGATATGAGCACGTATTATATGGAACAGTAAGTTGCGAGGGGCTGCCGGAGGATACGCGGAGCCAATGGGGAAAGGCGTGTGAACTCCGGCGCATATAACCCCGAGGAACATGTATATTCCTAGATATCCGCTTGAAGACTAACGCAGGAAAAGGCAGATTACCGGTGAAATCTAAATCAAGATCAGACCTTTTGGACTGCCGAGCAACCGGATAACAACTTCAAAACTGCTCGGTATGTACGGACATTAGTCGCCGTTGCTCTGGATTTATAGCATTATTCCATGAAATCTTATAAATATATGTTCAAGATGTGAATTGCGTAATTCTCTCATTATGGTAATTATTCTGTCTCGCTAAGTCTGTTATTAATTTTATGGAATTAAGAAATTTTTCTATAAAAGCTTGAAATAGACGCGAATGGAGACCGTTAATGCGAATCTCGCGTCGAATGACGTCAATATTAATGTACGCTTTGGATACGTCGTTTATAAAGTAAGAGCCTCCATTCAGTTCTGCTCGTATCTGACGAATATCTCGCGAAACCGAAGTCGATATTAGGAACGCAAACCGTGGTGGGCCGTTACCGAGCTTCCTCGTGCTCTTAGTCAATGTTTGATTTTGTATGCGCACCCGGCGAGAGAACCCGGGAGAGATAGAGTCAAGACGGTAGGCAGATGACGCGTCAGATAAGACCGTTCTTAGGCTTAGTTCAAGAACCAGCGCGGCTACCGTGCTGCGTCTTTTCTCGCGCAACGGATCGAGAGACCACCCCAAGGGTCGCGAGTGAAGAGAATGGGGCCCGTTGCCTCTCCGACGGGCGAGAGAGCCTCCTCTAGGATTTCATCTGGGAGTCCTCCCGGGGTATCACGTGTAACTGGAATTATCGCCGCACAATGGGCGAAATCCCTCCATTCCCGTCCGTTTGCCTCTTCATCAACCGCAGCGATCTTGTCGCGAGAATGATTTAGATGCAGAGCGAGAGAGAATGAGAGAAAGAGAAAGAGCAGATATGTGCAAGCTGATTATTGTTGTACGACCCGACGTCAACTAAGGAAGTAAGCAGCAATATAGAGAGTATCGTATCACGATGGATCAAAGGCCGCGAATAAAAAAAAGAGAAAGAGAGAAAAAGAAAGAGGGTGAGAGAGAGAGAGAGAGAGAGAGAGGACAGAAAAAGAAACAGACAGAATGGCGGATAGTGCAAAGGGGTGGAACGAGTGTAGGACGAGCGAAACGAGGGTGGGATGTGTCGGGCTCATAACTCATAAGCTGAGAAACCCCACTCCCCCCCTAAATCTTTGCGAAACACACTGGCTTTGACGTTTAGCCCGGGCGAAGAACCGTTGTTACATTATGCAGCAGCAGAACAGCAGCAGCAGCAGAAGCAGCAGCAATGTCTTTCGTGGAGAGCGAAACGAGAGAGAAAATTCGAGGGAGCGCGGAGGAAGGAATGCGGTAGGAAAGGAGGAAAGGATGAGATGCCGGATGGATAAATCCTTTTTCGTCGGACGGACAATAAAGCGCTACCATGCCACTGCGCGCACGGCAAAATGGGAGAGCCCGATGCTGATGCCGACTGAATTAGATCGCCGTATCGTGCCCCATTCACAGTTGTGACCCACGGCGGCCACGCGCGAATACGATATCATTTCTCGCAGGTGTGTTCCCGGTATTCTACCGTGCCGGCCCATTCGCGAACGAGAAGGATTTTGTACGCCCTGATGCGATTAGAAAGGATCGAGGGATTCTTTTAGAATGATATCACTTTTTAAAATTTGCCTGCACAGCAGGACGCTATTGTACAAGATTCAATTCTTTTGTAGGAGCAAGCGGCGTTGGGATATATGCAATCATTTATTGTAAATTTATTAAATATGCACTTTGTTCGAATATTCTTTAAAACATATTTTTTTAATATTTAAATTATAATTATATTAAACTCTAATTGTATTATTATGCGTTAATATTTAAATTATATTTAAAAATTCTTTAACTATAATTAATGATCTTTTTTTTTTTCTTAAAATAACTTGTATTTTTGAGTGAGGAAGTAAAAAAAAGAGAAAAAATCAAATTTTATACTACTGTATCTTTTGATCGCTTGAAGAAAAATTTAATTTTGAAAAATATATTTACATCAAATATATTTTCATACGTAATTAGATTGAACAAAGAGAAAGTTAGATTATACGCACACGATTCAATTATAGGACATAGGAGGAACTCTGCAATCCTGCAGAGAACCAAAGCCGGCATAATGTTCCGATTTTCTCCGAGGCAGTATCTTCTCCTGCGGCATTCGTTGTCTCCTCCCGGTTTGACCCGCGGGCCCGCCGGGTTAGATTCCTGTACAGTGCCCTCGCGTACACAATGCGAGTTATTGTACAGCATCCGCGGGTTTGAACGAGCAACGGCCGCCCATTGCTGGCGCCGGCGGCCAGCTTGGTCCCCAAGCCGCATAAATCGTGTCGAAAGTTGCGATCGTACGAGACTCCCCGGGCCTCAACTGGAGTCTTATCCTTCCCGCGTTCTCATATGTTAAGCCTTGTAATAGTGGACATTTGATTGCTAATTTTTCCAAAAATGAAAAAATTTAAAAAAACAAGATCTGTTTTTAGAAAAGCGTTAAAATATAATTTTTGAAAAATACTTAGCTCAGTATTTTTATAGTGTTATCGTGTTTCCTAATTTTTTGAAAGAAAAATGCTTACATCCTCCTGATTAGGTTATTTATACAAAAAAAAATATAACAGATTTGACTGGATGCGTATGTATAATGTGCATCTGTTGTACACTGATTGACGTAAAAAACGTATGTTTAATATAAATGTAGAAACAGATTAAATCGCGAAATCTTCAATACATTTTATTATACTGTTAGGTAAATATATATTTTAAATTCGAAAAATTTGCATTTCACTTTTATATACACTCAGGTCAAATCAGTGTACAACAGCTAATATGCACTAGTGCGCATTAGTGCATCCAACCGAATTTTCTATTAGATTATACATTTTGAGAGGATTGATCCTTTGAGTACATAATTGATATAACGTAGCAACGTATCGTTCGTGATAAACGGATACTCAATTTAAGGACAGGCGCTATAGTAGTACCGCGGTTAAATGTATAGCAGCTTGACGATCCATTAACCGTAACCGATGAATGTCCGCTAATTAAGGCTATTTATATCGGTAAAATGGGGGAAACGAATAGTCCGACCCTCCTCCTCTTCCTCCATCCGCGTATACCGCCACAATCGCTCTATTCCTCACCGCCGCGCAACTGCCTAAGGGCGGAAACTGGAAAGTTGCCATATTGGTGCGGGCGGGCAGGCGGGCGAGCGGAAGAGGGTCCGACAAAAAAAGCAAGAGATTATCTCCCGGTTTTCACGCGCGGCAGAGCGAGCAGGGGAAAGGCAGCACACGGTGGGTGAAAGTCTACGGTCGCGCTTCGTTCGCGATTATCTTATAAAAATTCACAGGCCGCGAGGTACTACCGCGTGTTACTATGGAAACTTGAGCTTGCGAAGCTCTCGTTCATGCTAACATCCTCACAGGGATAGAAAAGGAGCACGGGAGCTTCGTACTTACTAAAACCTTTATGAAAAAAAAAGAATGAAAAGAGACTTATTTCTTACGTTGGTCGGATTCTGCGAAAAGTACCTTCAGTTTTCTGTGGCTTACGTCGAATGGAATCGGTAGAGATTTGCACCGGTGATATCGATATTCGAATTCCTCGTAAAGTTTACGATATTTCGTATCGATTATAATCAGGATTCATAATACTTGATATTTGCCTTAAAAATAAATGTTTGTTTTTTAAAAAAAAGCAAGCGATAACAAAATGGAATAATTTGTTTTAGATATTCGCGCATAGTATATTAATCCATATTAATTTACCAAGTTGCGAACGCAAGACTATAAAGATTTCTCGTTTATTTACTCTACGATGAAACTCGTGCTGTGCATTTCTGAAATACATATCTTTTTTCCTGATTCCTCGTTGGATAATAATCTGACCTCCTTGACGTACCTCTACCCTAACCGGATCCGGAAATCGTATTCGAATGATTTTCGAGTGAGACGCGTTGAAGGTGGGATCGTATCGATAGAGGGGCAAAAGTCAGAGGAAACGGTCGAAAAGATATAAAAGCAAGTGGTGGCAAAGTCACTGGAGTGGGAAGGAGTCGAACGGTAAGGAAAAGAAGAGGGCAAGGAGGTCTCTCGCCCGTCAGATAATATACTTCACGAAGTACGCTCGTCAAACACAAGCGCGAGCAAGCGGAGCCCGGATATATTAGAGGATGCATCTCTATAAAAGTTGGAGCCGAGCAGCGAGTCAACATCCCCTCGCATAAGGAAGAAAGAGAGAGAGAGAGAGAGGTGACCGAGGAGAAACGAGGAGCCGTCGGGAATAGAAGTAGAATCACTCCTTTTTCCGCTCGAAACGTGGGAGCTTCGAGGAGGGATGGCGAGGAAGCGTCTTGCGGCAGCAATCACCGATATTGAGGGTTTCATTTCGTCCCTACGACGGTAAGAGCTCAGAAGTGGTGGTGGGTAGGCGGAGGTAGTAGCTCGAAGAAAGCTGGAAAGGTGAAGAGCGGAAGGAGGTATGACTCTCGGATTGGGGGTTTCGAGCTGGACGAGAGAAGTACGTGCTACCGGATGCGCGGCATCACTTCCGTAACTTTATTCCTTGTCTCGACTGTGTTGCGGATTTTGTCTGAAAGGAAAACAGAAATGAAGAGGAACTTTCTTGACGAGAAATTTGTTAACTTCTCAAGGCACAAATGAAATTATAAATATATTCTAAATATTCATTAAAATTAATATAAAGTTATTGTATAGGTATTATATTTATGTGTTTAATATTTAAAGAATTTTTTCGATAATGATTTTCAATGTTCAATTTTTAATTTAGTCACGTTTTGTGTTTGAATCTCATATTGGGGATATTTCTTCTAACTAGATATATCAGTGCCCCTCTAAAGAGAGCTGAGAAACCGAGCGCTCGTGAGACACTCGAACCCGTTCGGGTAATGTTAATCCCGAGGTAAGGAGTGTTTGGTCCTGCAAACGAGATTAACGTACTCCCGTCGTAACGGATGGATAGTTTCTGTCTTTTCTCCCTCTATCTTTCTCCCTCGGTACGACGAATCACCGAGTTCGTTCGGTCGCGCAAGACCAGCTTCGCGCTTCGTGCAAAGCTAGTGCTCCCTTAATCCGTATTCATCAGCAGTTATAGGCATCCACGGACGCGGAGGTAAGAGGCTAATCCGGCTCATCCGCGCTCAACTGTGAGACGCCCGCTTTCACGGTTCTGGGTCATCTCTAAAATGCGTTGTACGCGTTTTGCAGCAAGTCTTCTGAAATAGCGAACGGGCCATGCCGGTCGATCTTGGTAACTTCGAAAACTTGGACGAATTTCACCTTATCCATAAAGAAGATGTCTGAACATGCAGAAAATTCTACGTAGAATTGATTAGATTGTGAACGCAAAATTATGTTCCGCAAGAGATCGATGTGTAATGTCGATCGCTGATGAAAAGTAGAAAATTATCCGTGAGAAATGAAGAGAGAGATAGTATCGCGCACAGAGGGTGGAAATTAAATTATCTGTTGGTAAAAGATAAACCGATCCCACACCGATAGACGATGTCGAATGGCAGATGATTTCGCACGGGTGTGTATTTTCCTCTTGATATTTGTATCTGACTACAGGCGAGGAAGGGGTGCACGAGATGAGCAAACAGCAGCGAGAGACAGAGCGAGAGGAAGGCGTCGCGACGCGGACGAGGCGAGGCGAAGCGGAGGCGTCGTGCCGATAAATCAAATTGACTGGTGCGACGTCGAGCGCAGCCAGAGTCCGAGCCCTTCCTCTGTCTCTCTCTCTCTCCCTCTCTCTCCAAGCCTCCACATTTGCCCCGACAGAACGGCGACCGTCCATATACAACGTGCCCAATCGCAAATCCCTTTAATTCGTTCCTTGCAGTATAAGTTTAATCCGAATTAAACTGCACGGGACGGCACATAAATTCGACCCTTGGCCGAGCATTAAAAGGTACGGCGCTCTCTGGCGAGGTCAGCCGCGCTATTCTGCATTAAGTACTTCGCGTACGACGCGCCGAGTATCGTGAAGCCATGAAATCGCATCGTTTCACGTCATACAGTTATTGTTCGCGATGTCACGATTTTCCACAATATAAAGTTGAATTATTGTTAGAAATCGGCGTTGCCATACCGAGCTCATGAAAAGATATTGATAAATGTAGCGGTATGTGTATATATTAAAGTATCATGTCTCCGATATGTATATTCTTCAAAAATTAGGCGTGCAAAGTAAGCAACTTTCCTCACATTTCGACAATCCATCAAATTTGTTTCTTAGAAGTTACTATAAATTAAATTCCTGATGAATGGTAACAATAACGCGTAAATTTTGACGAATTGTGAAACACGGTTCATTGATGGAGTGTCGACGAAGTGGCACGTTCCAAGAAATCCGCTGACGTTCTTGAAAACGATCAAGTTGCGTTACACAGGAAGTACAAGTTTCTGCATTAGTACACGGGGCCAGACTCAGGAAACAGGAAACGGCGTTGCGAAACGTTGTCAGTATTTGCATTTCGATGTAGTAAGCAGTAGTCAGAAATCCTCGTGTATCTCTCTCATTGACACGCGACGATAATCAGATGCGTTAATATTGAATAAACTTTTAGATTATTACAAATGTTAAACAATTTAAATACAAGCTGACAGAAATTATTATCTTACGATAAAGGAATGAAATTTATTCTGAATCACACATGCCAGTAGTATAATTACTTTAATCAAGATAAAGTCCTGACACGTTCTGACGACGACGTGTGAAGAATGATCATTAAACAACGTCACGGACCGCAGCGTCGCGAATGCGACGTAATGAGGGAGACACGCGCGTATCGCAATTCGTGAACAGATCGTGAGGGTTCAGGGGACGCGTCCGTGTTGACGACCATCGATATCCTAGGGTGACTCGCCCGCCCTTTGTGCACTTTATGGGTTTGACATTACGTTATGATTATTCACGGGGTTACTGTGTTTTATTACCAACACTGGTTTCGGACGCGTTGCACGCGTCACGCGTGATGACCGCCTTACGTGACACACCGCGGCTTGTTCCGCATTAAGCGATGTTGGCATTAGGCAGTACGTGTAACTTAAATTTTATTAATGTTTTATCATACAATATATAAAGCATGTCTTTTTCTATCTGATATATACACAGTTAAAAAATGCAGACTTCGAACATCTTGCTAAAATAATTAAAACGTAATTGGATCTCTCTATCCCTTTCTTTCTTTATCATATTGTGATTATGTAAGGTTCAACATTTTTTCAGAATGCTTAGAATAATTGATATATGATAACAAATTTTGTTTTATTAATTAGTTTTTGGCATCAGGAATCAATTCTGATATTACATAAATACGTCAGCTATATATCCGACCCTCGAGTGTCTAAAAGCTCATGCTTCCAATTTGGTAGCATCAGCAGGAATATTGGTATTATATAGCAGGTACAAGCAATAAATACGGAAGGCCGATCATATCAAACCCGCGAGTCCGGCATACCTGAACTCATTCGTCGCATATCTATAGTATTCGGCCATCGATATGAGATATCTCTGGGAGTCCGATTATCCACATAAGTCGGTTAACGTCTATTGCCGCCATACCTCATGGAACTTCGTGACATACCACGTAGTTTTCCCCACGTAAGGCGGTCCTCTTGTTTCATGATGAATTCTTACGGTTCTTCTCACTAGGGATACTTTATTGTGAGATTTTTCTCCGAATTCCATTTATTGGGTCTATAAATATACCATCTATTATTAAAAATGGTGTGAAGAAAGATTTATTGCTAATTCTTTTAGCAAACTAGAAAGAGAAGATTTATTTCCAAAATGTATTTATGATTTATTCTATTCTAACACAAGATATTACATTATTATTAAAAATTTATTTATATATTACTATTAAAAAATAAGTGACATCTGTTAGCAATTCGTGATGAATCTTTTACAAGTGTTAAATATACTGGACAGATAAACAACATATCCAATATATGCACAGCGTTACTCTTGGATCATTAATTATTTCACCTATGGATCATCTCGCGAAATATCATGACAAATCGATCATCTATAATTATCTAGCGCGTTGGTACTTTCTCTCTCGCGTCTTTTAAATATTTGACGGGATACAAAATCATAAGAGCATCATCCATGTAGTTGCGAGTGTTACATTTATTATTTGTCGACAAGTACAAAATATCACGACCCAAGAGCGCCATGCTCTCTCTTTGTCTTCCTCTTTTCCTCGCTCTTTCTCTGTCTCTTCATCTTCGTCCTCGTTTGGCAATCAACCAAAAGTTTCCTAACGACGTGGCGCGACGTTGAACTTCGCCGCAGGTCTTCGAAGCTACAACCGTGAAAGTCTTCGATCTCTGTTACCGACAGCACGAGATAAATTTCGTCGTTGTCGTAAGAACATACGTCTCGCAGCGTGGGTTCATCTGGAAACAACGATGTAGATGTAGCCTTTCGTTTCTCCGCTCGACGACGTCCATCAATACCGCGATAATCCATGGTTCTTGTTGAACTCTCGAGCATGTTCGGGAGATGCCTTGTCGATTAAACTGTTTTTACGTCTTAGTGAAAAGTCTTTTATATTGTAAAAGATACACGAAAATACCTTGTGAAGAACTATAGTTGTCAGATACTCGCGGAGCAAATAACTGTGAAATTATCTTTAATTAAACGCGTAATTTTAGCGATATACTTCTATTCTAGCTAATATTTTCAGAGAGAACACGAGCTTGAGACAGGCTCATATTAATCTTCTACATCGATATTTCTTGATACACTATCATGCTCCGTCTTCGGAGAATTTAGCAAGGTTTCGTTTAGTATTAATGCTACCTGATACATAAGCTCGTATATCTTAAACGGCATCGTTACGCATTATAAGCATGGTAACAAAATAACTAAGAATTTGCCAAGCACAACAAAGTTACACGGTACATTACACACGGTACGAAGTATACTGTATATAATCTAATAGGATTATATCACAACGAAGAATATCCATAAATAGTTTATATGAAATATTATCGATCATAGAAAATATATTTATTCAAATAGGAAATGACAGTAATAGAAATAACATACCAAGATAAGAATTTGATTTAAAACAGATATTATTCTCGGTGCAATCGTTATTTTTATTCAAGCTCTGACGAGATATCGAATTTAACTGCGACTGGCTGCATCTATAGAAATACTCGTTTTTCTATTCTTTTTCATTGTCCTTTTAATCATAGGAGGATATACGCGCAAGCTTATACAATGAGAATGCAGGTACACAATGAGACCGCAGGGACGAAAGAAAAGCGAGAGAGAGAGAGGGGGGGGGGAGAGAAAAAGATGAAAATAAGGGTCGGAGGTCAGTCGTATTAATATCGCATATCGGACAGCCATGGTAGACCTATTGGGGCCGTCCACCAAGCCGATATGAAATCATTGCGTCAGGCGTGGGAGTGCTTCGTAAATAGTAGGGCATAATTGGAATCCATCCGGCAAACATAGCGTGGGCGCACTCCAATCAATCGGCCACGACGCTTTCTTTTATCGGTGGCGTCATCGGTAGTTTTGGAACATGCAGCTGCTGTCAGAAATGGAACGTAAAGCAGAAACGTGTGAAAAGGCGTCTTCGTTTAACTTCAGACTCTCTTAATTACAATCGCACGACGTGGATCCGACATACGTCTTAACATAAAATAAATTATGAAAACGCTTAAAAAAGAAAGCAATATGTTGGACTCGCATACGAGTGACAATCAATCACTGAGTTAAATGAGTGTCTTCGCGAAATCATGGCGACCATGTGCGTACGCAGACATTCCAGCGGGCGAAAAATTTCGCGGAAAGAATTAGAATGTATGCGCAACGAGTCACACATGTTCTTAGTCGAAGAGAGATTCCTTTTCTGCTTGGGACGTGATGTTCGTCTCTTTCGAACGAATCGTAGATATTCCGAAGTCGGTTAGTTCTCTCTCTCTCTCTCCCCCCCCTCTCTCTCTCTCTCCCCTCTCTCCTTCTCTCTTCTCTCTTTCTCATAATTTCCTGCTTTCTCAGCAATTTCCGAAATTAATAGCCGGCTAAGTGGCGGTTAAATTATTGCCTCGTAAATATCCGTGCGCCCTCGCCGCGGATCCCGTTTCCGTTTCTATCTATACGACGAGGGTGCAAAGGTCCCCAATTGTATTCCCGCCGACATTTCTCTTCTCTACTCACGCATGTCGCAGGTCGATCTTGATCTCAACCGTATCAGTCGTATACAAACTAACGTAATTTCCCCTTTGGATGAGTACACTATTTTATCAAATAATCCAACTTAACGACACCGAAGGCTAAATTTTCGCCAATGCTTCACGTACCTATACTATACACGATTACGCACCACAACCCGAGCGGAGTAATATTAAAAATCCGCTCGGCATTCACGCGGCGAGCACACGGTAGGCTCTGAAAGGAAAACCATTTATTATCTTTCTGTCAGGAGGGTCCCCGATTACGCCGCATCGGCAGGAACGGTAACGAGCGCAGCAATTACCGCACTTTTTTCATAGAGCGATAGCGAGAGACGCCAGAAAGCCAGGCGTCTTGGCAGAACAATGGGCCATGCTTCGAGCTTGCACTTGCTATTGAGATAATTCTCCATCTCTGGCACGTAGCCGAGGTTCCTGTGGTCGAACATTTTCTTACCGGCCCAATGTGATAACTCTAACAATTATATATATCTTACCTTCGTTCTCGAAGACAAGCGGACGTCTCTTCCGCTTACTGTGGACGAGTAGAATTTACAGTTCGACGCTTAATTTTATTAAATTAATGGTCTCTCTCTTTTCCGGCAACTGATACATTTCTTAATTAAAAAACAAAATCTGAACGATTTCAAACATTCCAAGAAATGACATTGCTCAACAGTTAATGGTGGTGATTAACGTGGAATTCAATTAAAAGATCAAAGATTCGTATGAGCTTGCATGCGAATCATATCTCAATGAATCGGCTCAGATACCCGATGTCTTAGCAGTCCCTCCCGCGGTATTCTCCACGGCCATTTTCTTACGGCGCCGCGTCAGACGATAATTCCAACAATTAGATCGCGGCTATACGTTACGTGCTTTTTCCGCGGCGAGGATGGCCAGGAGGAAAGCAGAGGGGGTTAGCCGGTGATACCGACGGGGGATGAGGAACATGGCCGCACGGGCTAAGCGTCTCCACCTTTTTATTGTGAGCGCCAGAGGCAGAAGGCAGAATGTCTGTCCATTGCGCGCGCGCGTGCGTATATGTATATATTTGTGTATGTATGTGTGTACGCGTGCGAAACTGGGAAAGAATAAGATAGAGAAAGACGAAATAGAGGAATCGCAGGAGCTGAATGAGAAAGAGAAGAGGAGGACAAGGAGAAAGAAACGGGAGAGCGAGAGGAGAGAATTCTGCGGAGGAGGCTCTCGTAATCACCACCTTCTGACTGGCTGGCTGGTTACGGAACAGTCCTCCTGCACACTTATTCTGCTCGTTGTGCAGCGGTAGTCGCGTTTATTTATCGGCGGTTGCTGTTGAGTGGCGCTAGCGTGGCATTTTAATTGCGCTCTTATACCACCACCGGGCCTTCCAGAGCCGCTGCGCGTCCTTCCCTGAGGTTTCCATCCCTCGATTTGTTCGAGCGAGCATTCTTGGTACCTTGAGCACCATAAGTTATATGTTATCGTATATTTTAAAGGGTCTTTCCGTTTTCTCATCATTATAACGATGTCGATTACAAAAACTCTAATTTGTTTCTTGCGGGATTATTTAATTTCGTTGGGTTAAACATTCCAAACAGGGATTAATAATTAACAGGGAAGAAAAAAAGAGAAGAAGGGAGAGAGAAAGAGAGGGAAAGATTATCTATAAATAATACAAGTTGTATCAATGATTTTTTAAAATTAAGATCTATGAGTCCAGGGTAAGAAACACATTTCAATAATAAAAAAAAAGAGATACGTAAAGGAAACTACAGGAAACTAACGATGACAAACTGCGTATGTATTGAGTAGGTTAAACTAGCGCGCCACCGCAAGACACAACATTTTTATATAATTGCTCCCCTGATACGTTCATCCTGCTATACGTTCTCGTATCTCTTATGAGGCAATCATCTTTCATCTCAACCAAGCGTAGTGCGTGTACGTGTATATATATCTTTCTTTCTCTTCTACCGCCTGCGTATTCGTGTTCGTCGTGCGTAACCACCGTGCACGCGTGTGCGCGTTCTCGCGTGCCTCCCCGAAGACCCGTGTCCGGCGTATTTCAGCCGAGTTATCATCGCCAGATCTACAGGGACTACGCGAGAAATTATTTATTAGCGCGGGACACCTCCTTCGTCACCCCCGAGGGAAACGGAGCTCTTCCGCGCGAAGCGCGTCGTAAAAAAGATTAACGAGCGTCTGACCAACCCCGCTGACGCGACGAGAGCGGCTGCGGCGGGAAGAAGGAACGCGCGAAATCACGCCGGAAGATGCCCGGCCACGGATGATGAGGAAGATGCCCGCCGAGCCGGAAGACGCACGTTAATCACGATTTGCAAACGCGATCAAGCCAATCAACATTCCATTCGTACAAATCGGACCGATGATACATCGCTTCCCATACTTTATTAATCCTAGGACGCCAATTGATAATAACTTTAAATGTTTAACTTTTAATATTATCTTTGATGGTGGCCATTTAAAACAATGTTATCCAAGATTTATAATTGTAACCATTAGCTTGACATCAATATGAATGAGGGCATAAGTCAATGCCCACACGGAAAGAAAATTTTTGCTGAAATGTCTAAAAATTTAAGTAGATAAAGATCTAAAAATAATTTTGCTTGAATCATCAAAATAATTATAGGACGCTCGAGCTGGTTGCTAAAATGTTAAAACTTTTTGCAGCGTTTCTCATCATGCTTGAATTTCCTACATAATTATTTTGATATACTTTAATAAAGTTATTTTCAGATCTGTATCTACCTAAATTTTTAGATACTTCAGCAAAATCGTTCTTTGCAGCAGAATTGTAAATCTTGGACTACATTGATTTAAAAAGATACGTAAAGTAGTAATACTAGAAACGCGACTATGTGTTTCAATATAGCATTTCGCCGCAAACCCGACGAGAAAGTGTGTTTAAACATATAATGTGAAGAGCTGTAGGGAGAAAAGATGAAAGGAGGACCGAAAAGTTGTTTCATCCAGGGTTTGCAAAAGTCCACATTTTTTGGATAAAGTCCATGCCAGTGGTAAAAACCGATATTTTCCGGAAAAAGCCGGCAAAATACCTGGTCTTTTCTATTAAAACTAATCAAATAAATAGATTTGATTATTTTGAGTAAAAATACATTAAGAGGAAGACATAAGGACCCTAAATGGGCTTACTTTGAATTTTGTACAGTTGACGACATTATTAAGCAGAAATGTATTGCTTGTGGAACATTAGTTAGTGGAAAAGCTCCACGACTGAAACAACATCTTCAAAAGTGTAGCAAGTTTGAAAAGAACGATGATGATAATTCAAGTAAAAGTGAATCAGACAGGAAGAGTGAAATGAATAAATCAAGTAAAAGAAGAGAGATGCATCGATACCGAATCACCTTCATGTTCTTATATTTTAAAGCAGCAGTTTTATAATTTTTACCAGTTTATTATTCCAGTGGATAAACTCCGGACCGGTAAAATCCGGAATTTACCCTGGTTTCATCTTGGATGCACGTTATCTCCGTCAAGGATAGAAGAGAAGCTTCAGGTAGATGTGTAATACCGATCGGTGTTATACACCGATTTAGATTGACTTCCACCGAGAGCTAGTGGTGGTTTGATTGTTTAAAACGCTCTACTACTTTGTTCGCGCACCCGTCAATCCCGGTGGAAGCGCATTATCGCCGTTCGATCCTGTGAGGAAGAATTTTGCCGAGAAAATATTTGTCGGGCGTGTCCGGCATCGTGTAAACAGATCGGCGTCGATGGAAATGCGATTGTGAACAGGCACCGAGAAAGATGTGTGGTAGTTTCCGCCGCGACCCTCAGAACTGTGGCTTCTCGGTTACCTGTCCGACCGACAGAAGAATTTTCCTCTATCATCTCGCACCTCGGGTCTTTCCTTAAGAGAAGGAAGAGAGAAAGAGAAAGAGAAGCAATCAAGAGCCGCTCTCGTACGACACCGTGGCTGCTCTCGCTGAATAATTCAGCAGATGTCGTCCGCGAGAGTTTTGCCGGATTTGTAGCGCGACCGCGCGCCATTCTCTCGATGTTAGCAGAAAAGGCGAGCGGCACGCAAGGAAACCCGAGATTCATTCGTAGTATTTGATTATTATGATTTATTTTCTGATTGCGAAATCGCAATCTATTGAATCGATTTTGATAAATCGGCGAAATGGAGGTCGGAAATAAGATTTGTAGTGCATAATTTTTATATCGAGCTTTTATTGTTCCTAGAAATAAAATTGTTTCGTTTTAGCGAGTACGAGAATAACGGAATGTTGTTAATTCTCTTTTTTGGTATAGCAGATTGAATACGACACTCTATTAACTATTTTGTAGAGTCTACACGCTATTTAACAGAAAAAGAAGAATTAAGTATGTCATTAATTTATTTCTTTTATTTTATTTATTTTTTTATTCATTTTGTTAATTAAATGAAAAATTATCAAAACAGCAATGTGTCGGTCAGATCCAACGGTACTTTTATGAGACGTCTCGAAAATTCACCTTATCGTAGGAAGGTTAATACTAAACGTTTCACGTTAATTATCATCGATTTATATGTCTCCGACATACAGCGTTTACTCCTTTTTACTTCTCTTACATTTTAAATTCTTTATCAATATTGCAAGACACGAAAATCTTCTCGTTTCTTTCACTCGTTAATGCATATTTATGCAAATATCACTTGTCATCAACCCAAAGTATAAATAAACGTCGTTGGGCTATTAGTCGCATCAGCAACCCTTATCGCGCGTAACTTTGATACAGCTCGTTACTCCCGTCACGCCTTATGTACCGCGTAAAATCCGACGCGCGGTTCGCGCGAGTACCAAAAGCCGTATTCGGAATACAATCGTATCTCACGCAGCCAGTCTGCAGCGTAATTTTCGCACACGCACGCGTCGCCGATGTGCAATACAAACGTCAAACTGGAAATGCACGCGTGCATCAGGTTTTGACGCGAAACGCGGAGTCTGTGACGCTTATAAGCGTAACGCATTTGCATTCTCCGCTACCGTTACGCATTCTCCGACGCGAATCATCGCATCTGCATAAATATTCGCGGAGGTGGAAGTGGAGTCGGATCACCCCGAGGAAATTGAACAGCAACCTCCGCGACGAGAGGTTTAATTTTTATTAAATACGTTTAATGCTATACTAGCGTTTAATGGACGTACCACGCATACAGATTCTCGGAAGGCAGTGATCTCTCCACTTGTTGGAACGATCTTCTCGACGAGGCATTAAGAGCTCCCCGGTCGAGTGGCGTCACGGACTCCGATATGCAGGTGTCGATATGACTAAGCGCTGATTAGTGGCAAGCGGACGGGAATAAAACGGCCGGAAATATCATACCGTTTAGATTTCGCCAATCTCCCCTGATTTCCAGGAAAATCAATTTAACAGTTCTCTTTTGATCTACTTATTGTTGGATGACTGCGGATTTTTTAATTGCAAAATATCAAAATAATTGATATACAAAAGTGTAAGCAACGGGCCATAAATTTTCAAAATATGGAAGAGAGACTTTCGAAGATTCAGAGATCCCTTAAAAATCTAATACTGGCCAATTTAATACTGAAAGACAGTAATTAATTACTTATTTTAAATATTAAAAGCACTGTTGTTCAATGCTTTTAGTAGTTACTCCAAATAAATAATTAATTACTATCTCTCACTATTAAATTAATCATTATTAGATTTTTGTAAAGAATTTTCTTACTTAAAATTATCGTAGAAAACACCGTTAACTTGATTTACGATATCTTTGCAATAAAAAAGTACTTGTTTATATATATATCAAGAAAAATTGTTTGCGATGAGACTTTTGATAATTTTATTTCTTTTCTATTAATGTAAATAAAAGTATATATTATAGAAGTCATTGAAAATAGTATCCCTCACGCATCTGATTGCTGTCTCATCGAGGCAATTTATAGCGATATTTTATTATCCGACGATTTACCGCGATCTTATCATACACTATATTTTGCGAAAGCAAAGATTGATTTTATTGACAGAAATATAAACGGTGCGTCGAAAGATATTCTGATTAACCGACTCTTCCTGCAAAGAATACTTAGTTAATTATATCAAATTGTCATCGTTAATCTCATTATAGGCATACTGTACGCGTGTATCGATGCGTTAAGGCTTATGCGCCGTTTAATGCGTGCATGGAGCCCGGTTGTCGCCTTTCTCCTTAAGGTAGATCCTGAAGGTGAAGGAAGACAGGAAGGCCGTCGTCGTCGGCACGGCGAACACGGAGGGCGGGTTTTAACACGGCGAGCCCTTCCTCTCAACGCGATTCTTAGTTGGTCCGCGCGAACGAGGGTGATGTCACCGTGCCTGTTCGATCCGCTATCGCGAATTTTAATGATGGTGCAAATGTCTCGAACGAACCGGCGTTATATTATCTCGGGAGTTTAGGCCGGATGCGGGGCCGCCCACGCTTAGCTCGGGACGACGAGCCACCATTCCTCGCCGCTACGCCGACTACTACCAGTTCCTTGTGCCTCGCGCCTCTATGGAATTTCGGTCTTTGTCTCTCGGCAAAACGGTTTCCGTTCTGTCGCTACGCGGCGACCCCAGGCGAAACGCAAAAAAAATTCGGGACGAACGGACCTCTGTGCGCGACGATGCCTCCACCGTGGCAGTTTCATGTTGCCTGTCAATAGCCGTAATTTATTACTTCTCTAAGTTCGTATCGGTTAACAAACTGGTATGAAATCTTGACGTAATGCGTGTTGTAATCTGTGTGAATTTTTTAAAAAAGGAGGCATCTAAATTTATTGTCGTGCCTTTTTATCAATTTTACGTTTGTCGCCATAAAAAAACAATTTGCTACTCGGCAATGTTATTTTCGAAAAAAACTGTAAGTAAAGAGATGAAATATAGAACAAATGTAAATATAAAAATCATTAATGTCGATATAGCATGACAACCGAAGTTATAAAATTTCAGGCGAGATCACGGTGCACGATGCACGAAAGTGTGAATGAAAGAAGTGGAAAGATTCTTGCCCACGATCAGCACAGCTCCTGGTGAGAAAACGACCATGAGGTTGCTTCTATCACGCGATTCCACCGACTACTTCGTAAATTTCAATTTATACGCGTGTTCGGTCGTTTTGCCCGGCCGTTTAAGAACCACGCGAACGACATCACTAAAGCGCGGACGAAAAGCAGGTGATTTCTCGTGTCTCGAAATGCAATGTGACATGCACATTAGAATATCAGATCGAGATGCGATTTGGGCGAGTATATTAATCAGTCGAATTTATTACCCGATCGTTTTATGTACAATTGCTGGAAATATTTAAACAGCTGCGTTAACAGAAGAATGAATAAAAATACAAATAAAAAATTAACATTTTTTTAATAATGAAAGGAAATACACTCTTTGAAGATTAATATATTCTTGTGGAAAAACGATATATTTGTCAATATATTACTTATATGAAAAAATCTCACAACTATGATAAGAGGGATAACACAAGTCGCAGAGAATTCATGACTCATAAAACGACATAATTTAAAAAAATAGATTATGAATAAAAATATAACATGTGGAAAGAAAGTAAAGTTATGCATATTCACCATACTAATTAAAACGTGATTTAAAAAAATTTTTTTAAATGCTGTAAAGAAAGTTGTTAATTTTGAATTGTGTCACTTTTCTATCAACGCAGCGATCTAGAAGAAAAGGGATGATTAAAAAAAACCCATCCCGCCAGAACTCCGCAACATAAATATGCAGCAAAGGGGAAGGATAAAAAGCATCGTTTCTTTGTGCAGGTACTGAGAGAAATGCAGCAATTCGCGTCGTTGCGCTTTCTCTGTTGACGTCGCGTTTAATCAAGACCGAATGTTTTACGCGCGATCATTAAAAGTGGAATAGCTCGTGTTATACTTGAATACATAAACCCGAATGGCAATATCGAGGTTTACGCCAGTTTTATTTAAATAAAGTTTCCGTCACAACCACGACACCTGGTCTTCTATTCTAGATTCCCGCTCCTATATCACGCCACGATTCTCGCGTGTCGTTCGTCTCGAAGCTGCAAAAAGCAGAAAAATGATCTTACTTAGAACTCTTAGAAGCCTACGGAAAGCAGTAACGAAGTCTCGCGATCGTAACGCGATTAGAAAACTAGTATCGTTGTCATCGTCGTGGTCACGAGCTGGAAACCGCGACTATTTGCCACTGTGGAACTTGTAAATTAATAAAACGAATCGATTAGACGACGTGTTACTGGCATTAACGGTGTGGCTATAATATTTGTTACTGCTGATAGCGGTCGACATAGGTGTAATGTAAAGTTGTCCGGTAAATAGCGCTTTATTATTTACGATCGAGCTTGTGCGAGGAATTTGTATTGACATCGTTCATTTACAACACACGAAATAATTGTTCGATTTTATTACGATTACATGTCATATTAAAATAACAATATCTTGCGGTGTAACATATTGCGAATTAGCATGAATAATATCTGAGGACAAACATCTGGAATCCAATATAAGAATGATCGATATATCGAAATTTTTTCCAAGTTTTTATTCTAAAACCAAATTAATTTTGCGCTTGGCTCGTATTAACAATAATAGTATGATAAGATTTATTAGGCGATGAATTATCGAATACGATGTTAGTTTCTTTAAACTATTCTAAATGTATTAATAAATATAAAGTGACAAATATATTTACAATTGTTTATAGAGCCCAACACCTCTCTCCCTAATATCTTGTCGTATTATTTTTTATTCTATATAAAGAGGGGAAGAAACCTAAGTAATTTTGAAGTGTCTCACGCAGAGGACAAAGGCGAAATATCGGCGAGCTTAATCACGCAGTGACGATTGGACGGGCCGTATAATTAACTGTCTAAAAATACGTGACTCTCAAAGAGCGCGAAGCGCCATATCATTTGGAATTCAGAAACCGCCAGATGATCGTCGTTAACGTCGCTTTGAAGATCATCTTTTTCTCTCTCTCTCCCTCTCTGTCTCTCTCTTTCTCTGCTTTGTGCAAATGGTGAATTGCCGCTCCGCGAAGTCGAGCTCCGCGCCGTTGCGCTTTTCGTCTCCCTCGTTGACGGACAAACGGACGGACAGTCTCGGACGAAAGACACGCGAAGAGACGGTGAAAACGAGGAAGAGGAGAAACGAACGGAAGCGAGCGGACGATAAGTCGGGCGAGCGGTGGCGTAGGCTGTCTAACGAGCTCCTCCGAGATGTGGACGACCGACGTTCTTCACCGTGGTCTTCTCTCGTTATCCGGTGCTTCGTGTGTATACGTACGTGTGTGGCGTGAACACACACGACATACACGCCTGGCGCGACTGTTAAAGGGTGACTTAATCACTACGTCGCATCTCGAGATCGGGCAAAAATCTGCTATTAAAGTACGTGCGTGTGCGTACGGCCCGTCCAACCAAACTGTTCCGCTGATTCTCATCGAGATTACCGCGCTTAAGGATCCTGCTAATTGCATCTCGCGCTGTCGGACAGACTTCGAAGATCATGCGGCGAAGACGTGTGTCATTAGGGGGATTTTAACGTGACGTAACACACGGCTGGCTACACGAGGTGCTGTAACTCTGTAATCCCGCTTGAGGGTCTTTCAGTAAATACATCATCAGTATTTTTCTGTGTGCGGTTAATTACACTTCGATTGCGATAGGATTTTGATAAATCAGATTACCTTAAATGAACAGAAGAGATGAACAGAAATCAGAAGGATTTTCATAAATCAGATTACCTTAAAGGACTAATGTATGTCAAACAGTATTACAATACATCAAAGAAACCTTCTATATTTTAGCAGTTCATTATCGTAATAAGGTTAATCCACGTGAAGAGTACCTACTCGATACTCTCACGCAGACGATATTCTGCACGTTCGTACCATACTCTTTTGGGCCTTGATAAATTGATTCCAGGTGTAAGAGAGCGTTCCCGGCACGCGGTGTCGCGCGCGAATACGCGTTTCCAGGCGGGTAACGATGGCGGTCGGTCATTGTCTCAGGTATTATCGAGGCGGGCATCTCGACGCCTCTTCGAGTTGCGGGGGCGGTCAAGCCCTTCTTTCTCTTGTACCTTGTGTCTTCCGTCTTCTCATCTCGTCGTCGTCGTCGTCGTCGTCGTTGTCGTCGTCACCGTCGTTGTCGTCGTAGTTGTACCTCAGAATGAACGGATGCGCCAGCGGCGAAGAAAAAAAGGTCTCTCCTACCTCGATCATTCTTTTAAGACGCGAAAGCACGAAGGTGCAACGACGCCAACAGCGGACGACCAACAGAATAGAAAATTATAAATAATGACGAATCTGTAAATTCACATTCTGTCTCAAATTCTCTCGATGGTTCATTGCTTGATGGCGATGACGAACAAGATGAAAGAAAAATAGCGAGACGAAAGAAAAGACTTGCATCGAGAACAGACACGATTCTGATCCTTTTATTTGCAGCACGATTAATACCAGAACCGCCGGTGATGTCATTTTGGCTTCGCTATCGTTTTAATTTATTTCTTTTCTGTATTAAATATACAGTACAGAATATTAAAAATAAGTGAATATAATAAAAATTCTAATGATACGAATAATATCAAAATATAATAATTCTTCAGTAACCGAAAACAAGAATAGAAGAAATTACGATTTATTGGCATCTTTGGCAGCTTTTATGGGATATCATCGGCAGTTAATATTAAAAAGATATCGCGGAAGCTACTGATATACGGAGAGAAAAAAGGAGGAAGGAAGTAGCATAGTTATATTTTATTTACGACATTTGGAATCTTTTATCTCTTTCAGGAAAGCGAGAAAATTAATATTACTTAACGCAATTATAAATGGACATACACGCATACGGTAGCCAATGTTTGGCGCAGCGAAATCTGCAATGCGGATAATATCACACACAACCCGATTACGTGCAACTCGTATCTTCGTTCGTTATAATCGGCGACCGAGATAACATAGCCGCGACACCGAAGAGACATGGTGCGCATGTTGCACGCGCACAGATGCATCCTCGACTTTGAAGACACTCCGATGCCTTCCACGAACGTCCAGGGTGTACATCTCCTTAATGATCAGCTCAGTGTATCGTCACGGATAATCGTCAGATCCAATGGGAAGGAGAGGTGCACAGCAGTTCTCGTTATCGCGTTGCCTACGTTGCGTGCATCGATACGCGTTCACCATCGTCGAACAGACATTGACGCCACGCACTGTCAATTCGATCGTCGTCTGGTCATGATTATGAATGTATTTATATCATACTTTGGTTATAATACACTACTCTTATCGAACGACAAATGTGTGGTGTTGCTGACACGTCTTATTGTTAGTTCGCCTTCCCACGAAACCAGGCTTCGTTTTATTTCGGCCTTCTTATATCGACTGACCCTGCTACTTTTTCCTCTGAGGATAAACTCTCCTTTGTACACGCGTATGGTTCGTCGTAACGTAATCGGATCCCAACCGGACGCTATGAATGTGACCGAAGTTATAATACTGCTTACATTTGTTATAAGTAGCGATGGTATGTATGGTTAGATCATTCTACGTACCATGATATGTCTCATAACGTTCATGGCCGATATAACGGTTGAGGCTAATCTTAAACTGTTGGGTCTTGCACACGTTAGCATTTACTAATAATAAATAAAAGTTTTAAACCGACATAGAACGATTTGTTGAAGTATTTAAAAATTTAGCTATAGATATGTACATTTGAAAATAATTGTGTTCTATCAAGATAATTATGTAAGACACATAAGAATGAAGATAATGCTAAAAAGTTTTAGCAATCAGTTTGAGAGTCCTACAAAATTAGTTGGATAAACAAAATTATTTTCAGATCTGTATCTTGCTAAATTTTCAAAAACTATTCTTTCCGTGTACATTCGTATACATGTATGTTTGTTTTATTCACTGCTTGATCACTCATTTCGATTCTTTTAATTTGCTAAAATTATTACACGAATGGGCCACAAAAACTTGAAAGCTTGGTGTGAAAAGGAAGGTAATTAAAAACAGGTGTAGCAAGATTAACTTTGTCTTCTTTCTGAGTATATGGCAGCGCAAAGATAAAATACTTTCACGGAACAAGCATGTATTCTTATCTCCTCAGGTATTCGCGATGATCGGGCACTGAGCGTACCTGAGGAGGTATTCGAGACTCTTGTAGCCGGTTCTACTTGGATGGGTTGCGGTACTGTACTATGGCGGTGGACAGAGCGCTAAAGGCTGGATGGAAACGCATCGCATCAAAAGAAGCCGCCGCGTCACGATATAGAGTTACCGATTCCGCTATAGGCTACGTTATGTCTTTAATAGTTTATATTGGGTTAAGATGTAATCCTGTGTGTGTGAACTTCTTGCTTCGTGGGCTTCCTACACGCGGATTCTACTGACCCTCGAACCATTTTTAGCGTACATCTAGTCGAACAGGTGCGGCGACGTTCGATATAGTATCCCAATCAGCGATAAGATTTTTATCGAGGTGGCAGCCGTCTTGAAACGCTTTTATGTATACCGCTCCAGCTTTGATTTTCTATAGACGTGATGACAAACGACGGAATGACAAAAATTTTAGTTATTCAAATTATATTCAACTAATAAACACAGAGAACACATTAAGAACTACTACTCGAATGATCTTAACTAAATTATTTATGACGTAGAATAAAAAAATATTAAAATTTGCGATCGACCGTGACCAAACGATTCGATTATGTACTCCTCGATTTCAGGACGAATAAATTAAATCAAGCGTAAGAGAAGCGCGGTCCTTCTCTCGTGTCTTCTGCCTTCGAGTGGTGTGTTAGAATGACGAATCCCTTCGGAGGATCGTCGGCTATTTAGATACCGATCTAGATGGAGGCCACGGATTCAGTCCTATCAGGGAAATCTTAGACGGCGGAGACCCTCGATACGGTCTCCAGACGCCTTCGAGGCGTCGGGCATCATTCACGTGTAAAAAATTAGAGATCGCAGCTTCTTTCTGTAATGCGCCGGTCTAACCTTCTATAATGCGGTGTAACTTTGATCAGATGACACTGAGCATGATGGTGACATTATTTTCATGATTTTTATATGGTTGCTTATGATTGCTTTTAGTTTCATAAACAATTATATTACATATTTTGTTTTAATAGCTGGATTCATTTAGTTTTTCCTACATGTTCAAGATATATAATTGCTAATTCTTAAATTGTTAACTCTTTTTGATACGACATATTCGACTTCTTTTTAATGTTTCTCCATTGCTTATAACTTCTTTTTATTGATGAAGTTTCTACATGTTTCTCAATAGCATTTTATTTAAAAAAATATTTTTATAATATGTTATTTTTATGAAACACTACTGTATTATTTTCGTCACGAGGTATTAAAAGTTAAAAATTACAGCAAACTATATTACTAAATCGCATTTTCTGTTGTCAGCCTCTCATAACAGCCATTTTAATCTGTTTAGGTACTTTTGTGATGGCTACTCCGAAGAGCCGGAATGACGCTGTAGCTTGTTCACATAGATGCTTACGCGTCGAATGTCGAGAATAGAATGTCGCGAATTCAAGATGAGGACAAGGGGGAAGCGGAGAGAGATAGGCTTTGTTACCTTGTTAGAAGCGTAGAAGGAAGCAAAGGCGTCGACTATACCAGGTATGTAAATATGAAACCGGAATTTACCAATAGATGGCCATAGCTGTCAATGTAGTTGCCGTCAGACCGCGTCATTGATGCCATTTCCTTGTTCTGACATCTGACAAAGATTTTCAACTCACAACAATAAAGTTTCATACAACAGTATAGTTTGTAATAGCGTTGAACATGTCGAATTTTATGCCTGGAAACTACACTGAGAAAAAAAGTTATTAACTTGACTAAATGCGTTTAGTTCGTAATGAGTATTTACTTCAAATATTTATATATTTAGATTAACAAAATATTGTAATTTAAAATATGTTATTTGTTTGAATTAACAAACATTTTGTTGAATTAACAAATATTTGCTTGACAGCCCGTGACCGCTACATTTAGTTAAATGAACTAATATTTTTTTGAAACAGCAACTTTTTTTTCTCAGTGTACGATTTGCGGACAGCATTGATTTTCTGTTACCATTTGAAGAAAACTGCTGCAGAATCGCATCGAATGCTTGTCGAAGCTTACGGTGAGCATGCTCTTGGTAAATAAATCACAGTGTTTTGAGTGGTTTAAAAAATTCAAAAGTGGCGATTTTGACGTGAGAAACGAAGAACGTGGAAAACGTGGTAGTAATTTTAAATATAAAATTTTCTCCGTGTAGGGAATTACACTACATATTCTGTAACAAAGTATCGTTTTATACATGTGTACATACTTGGACATTATATATGATAGTACGTAATTATATGTGAGATATAATTATATATGGCACCATAATATAAATAATATGTTGATATATAATGATATGTTATTGAATTTTATAGAGACTTTTTCAAAACATTATAATTTTATCCATTTTAGATCAGCCGTTTAGAAGTTATTGAGTATTTTATGGTCAGATTTCAGCGACTATAGACGAATCGTACACAAAAACTGTATTTTTTGCGCTTAAACTTATATGTTTTCTGTAGCAGGTCATAAGCTATAACATATGTGAAAACCATTTGATTTCACCGGCACTCAATTTCATATAGGATTAGTGAGGTTCTTTCTCTTATTAAACTTTCTTGTAACTTCAACCAGTTGTGAGATATTTGCTCGGATATTTATGGACGGGTACCTTGTATATAAAATATATATACCAGACTGACTATATGCATATAATCGAAATGTTACAAAAATGAAATTAATATTTAAACGTAATCATGTCGTGTATGCGCATCTCACCCTCGGATCCGACCAGAAGTTTTTTTTTGTTGCTCCTGTGTAATTGAAAGCTTCAGTCCTAGCCCGTTACTCCACACTTGGCAAAATTCTAAGTCGACGCCCCTGGAAGGAAGACGATTTCGGAGGGAACGGGAGGAGAAGATATTAGCGAGACAAATAGCTCGACGGGATTGGTGTGAGCACAGGGTTTCAACGTGAATGTGTACGTGCGTGCATGCGTGTGGGTGCTCGAATAGGTGCGACACCGTAGGGCTAGTACGCCTTGGCGTACCATAACCAAGTAACCGAATGAGCGCAGTATGCTTGTACTTGGCTCATGGCAGCTACTACGCGAGTAAGCGGAGCTTAGTCCCCCGTATTAGCATATGAGCACCGCCTAATTAACGCCCCGACCACCGACTGCGCGGCATTAAATAATGTAAACCCGGAACCCCGCCATTGTCTCGCTCAAAGCCGTTCGTAAAACTCTGGTTAAGTCGGCGAATGGTTACCAGATTTCGGCGTCGCTAAGGGTGAAGTGTCTCCTTGGGGGATGCTCTTTCCACGTTGCGTTCGTAGTAGAAAAGACTAATTACTTGGGGATAAACAAGTCTGCTCATACATTTTGCCTTTTCCCTCCTACATGTGATATAAATTTTTACAATTATTTGTTGTATTCATGCCCCTAGAATTTTTTCACCAACTTTTCTTTGCTTTACTTTAATACACAATTATAGCTTTCTTTTCATTTTTGCTTTTATATATTATCCAACTATTAAATCTCTAATGCAACATGCAAACTATATAACGGCAAAAATGTATGAATATAAGTAAGCTAGTTAACACCGTACGCCATAAATATTGCTTTAGCAGGTTGTGACGTAAAGCATGTAACAGCGGTCGGCATTAAAAGGCTCGATCGTGCGATAAAGTGTAGAAATGCGAACCGGTCGACAATAATTCCGCATGCAGATTCCGTCGATGGAAAAATCAATCTCTCGGCGATCTCGCACAAGGTACCGCTCGACGCACATCGGGAGAACGGCGGGCGTCGATTTTGTAACTTTGCGAGTACACACGGGCACTCTGGCGAACTGGTCTCTCTCTCGAAGCGGCATATTGTCAGGCGATAAAACGAAACTGGCGGAAGGCGGCGGGAATAAATTTCTGAATGTTGGAAGCTGACTGCATTCCGCGCGCTGCCTGTGCCCGACACACTGAATTGTCGCTCTCATTAGCGACTCGCCCAGGCTTTCTTTCTCGGGTCTCTCCGGTCCGTCTCTTTCTCACTCTTTCTCTCTCCTTTCCCTTTGTTCCGCCCTCTCGTCTTTCTTTCTTTAGCCTTCTTCTCTTCCATTTTCTCTTTCTGATGCATCCTTCTCCGCCCCTCGTCGCTTCGACCGATTGATATGCGTCGCGCGGCCTTCCAAGTCCATTTCCAGAACCGCACTAATCTCAGCGGCTTTAATGAATTTTAATCGAAAGCGAGCACAGCCCGTTCCGTCAGACGATCGGGGATGCACCCGGCAGAGGACGATCACGATTCATCTGGAGAGAGGAACTTGGGGTGTGTTAATTGGTATCTCTCACTCTCTTTTTCTCTTTTAGCGCGCCGAGTAATTATGTGGGCGTACGCGATGGGTGCACGCGACATCGTAAATGTCGCGCAACTTTGTGACAAGACATAAAGTGAGAGGAAATGCAGAGTACCGAACAGATGTCACTCGACGAAGATATCTTTGCATGCTCTCTCTCCGATGTAAGTCGTACAGGTTTTAAATTATCAATAATAATTATTAAACTACGACGTCATGCGATATATCACTTTGTAGGAGTGCCTCTTGGTTTCTATTAAGTTTACATTGGAAAAAGAATCTGGTTGCATTAATTGGAATTCTAGAAAAATGACAAATTCAGAGTTTTCTCGTTAATACCCGTTTCTATCAATGTAGTTTAATTTTAATCTTCATCTTTTTCTAGTTCTAAAAATTAAAAAAAGATGAAGAGTAAGTTGAACCAAGATTAAAGTTAATCTACATTGATAAAAACAATGGCATAAATCTATTATAAGCATTTATTATAATTCTAGTTAAGATAACTACCAAGATGTTTAATTATGATAACAAGAATATGCTAATTCGATTATTTTTAACTATAAATTTTTTTCGATGAGCTATAAGCGAACAAGTGAGAAGAACGGAATATTAATCTGACGTATTACGCAAGCAAGTACTTAAAATAAATGCATCGAGCACGGTCGTAGTAGATCGTAAGTCTTTTCGCGCGCGTAAGTCAAGTCGATGCTAATAGTTAACGACTTTCCGACCAAATAGTTCGCCCGTATGTTACGCGAAACGTATATGCGCGCAGCTGTACGGAGCAGAGTGCCGTGGCGATAAAACTTTCGCTCCATAAGTTCGGGCGTTAATGCCGTTACGTATTCGGCGACTCATCGAATAAATACAGAGACCGGCGAGCGCGTATGCGTATCGACGCGCCGGGCTTAACAGCGGTTTGATAAATATCCGGCGTGAAACTTCGCGGCGAGTATTTCGGACTAGTGCTACATAGCGACGGTATTAAAATGGAAATTATGCGCGAGCTCGACCGAAACGTCGTACCTTTAGAAAGACTCAATTGGCACACTTTGTAGTCTATTAATCGATGCAATCCATATGTCGTGACATTTTCAAAGGTGAATAATTTCGTTTGCAACTTGATATCAATTGCGACAAGCGGTTGAATTCTTTTTAATTATTACGGTGATCCGAGATCCTCCTGTTTATTGTGTAACACAAGTTCCTCAAAGATAAATGCCTTTCACCTACGGAGAAGGAAAAGGAGCGCATAATAAATCACCTGTTCATCTCACGGCATCTAACGATATGATGAAGACTTTGCTGCGATTCTTCGTGACATTTAAGGATCATCATTTCGATTTTACGCATCGCCCATCGTGAGATCGCCATTCGTGATCGGGACATAATTCGCGCAATGAAGGCCGTTTCACCACCTTGGGAAACCTATCTCCAAAATGTACACACATTATACGCTTCCTACGTCGTTACGAACATCGCATGCTTAATTGTACGCCACGTCGGCGTCGTCCTCATCGTCTCGTTGTCCTCGCCGTCGCCGCTTAGGTGCCAGCACGCGTTAATGACGCGTGTATTAAAAACGCAGCGGACTTAAAATAAACGGGCCCGCGGACTGCGGTGATTGATGAGAACTCCTCGCCCTTCTCCTCACCAGTCTCTTCTTTGACTGGGAAGCCGAAGCGGCCGAGATGCGGGCCGAGAGGAACAACTCGAGCTTGGTGCGCGAACAACGAAAGAGGCAGAGGTACACCTCGACGATTTGTGTCGCGCTATTTGCACAAGCATGCTGGCATGGAGCTTTCAACGGTGAGAAATTTAATGTTATATAACAGCACATGAGAAAGAGAGAAGGTTTATTAGCTTAGGGTTAAACATCTCGCGGTACAGCCACGTCACGTGTACATCTGTATTAACAGGTACGTAATATGAAATTTCTATGCAGACAAACGTGACTATACGAGATGTCGGAGTTAAACAGCATAATCCGATAACTACGTGTTCAATTATAGAATTGTAAGTTATTCGAAGAGGGAAGATCCGTTTAGGAGAGATATCTTATTTTTGACAATCCCAAGTGTCTTGCGACGTTTATTTTTACATGGGATGCTCCACCTTCTACTCGTTTGCGTGCGTGAAAAAGAACTTCGTCGGAGAAACCGTGGTATCATCTATCGGGATTTGTGTAAGGCGCCATCGTTACTTCCGGCGCCCGCAGAAGGCACAGATCCGTCAACATAACGACCTTGGTGACGCGTTGCTTCCTTCTCCCATGACAACTAAACGAAATAATAGTAGAACCAGCGCTCTCGTTCATCGCGCACAATTATCCTGGATATTTTAACGAATCATGTCTAATTATTTAATATTAATTGTTCTTTGACGAAAGCTGCGGTATGCGACAGACCTGTCGACTATTATTTAAGATTCTGAAGAAGTCGTTGGCACGAACCGGCGGGAGTATTTGTCTTACTAATTTGTAATATTAGTCATTCCACGTGTGAGGAACCTTCGTGTAACTCACACGCGTTATGATTTATATTCGAGATGTCCGCTGAGATTGATTTATGTCCGTTTTGAAAATTGTCGAATATTATAAAAATAGATCACGATCCAATTATAATCCTTCGTCTGCAATCTGGTCTGTTTGGCAACAAGCAAAATTTTATTCTCAAGTTTCTCGGAAATAAAAAAGGGCGGAGTTTGGTTTTTCTTTCTAAAATCGTATTAAAATCTATTTGGTAACGTAATAAAGATGTTGAAAAGTAACTCTGATTTTTTTCACATTTTTTGAAAGCTAAAATAATAAAGAAACTTGGGCTGGACGGAGGAAGTAAAAATATGGCTGTAGACGGAGGGTTAAGAATTATTGAAGAAATTCCGAGTGATTCGTCGAGACACTTATCACACGGATTATCACGAGTGTCACAAACTACAGATAACTTCGTTGATCGCGATAAATCAGGAGATCTAGAGAGTCCACGGTGTTGGCTTCCTCAATTAATCTGTGCACGAGCACACGGCAAAGAACTCGACGATTTGTTTAAAGGTCCTAAGCAAGGCGCGCGCGTCAAGAACAGCGATGCATCATGCGTAGGGCGCGTAAGAAATGCGACATCAAAGACGATGCCGCCTTTGCGCACTCGTCGTTTTTAGGCCGCGGGAATATCGCGCGAGAGAGGTGACGCTAGGAAAATATCATAAATCCACTTTGACGCTTCACGCCTCGACGCTGTTGTGACACGTACCATAGTTTTCTCTCCGTCTCTCTCTTATTCCTTCGATATTCTCTCATAATAAACGTCACTTATTTTTATACCAATTCAGCTAACTGCTCGACGCGCGATTAGAAACCCTCGTGGGTAAGAACACGAAATTCCATGGTACACGAAGGAACGGAAAGATCGACGGTTACACATGGAAAAATGTGATACGACCGTAAATCGCACTGGCTCCGAAATATATTGCGCGCGTGTACAGTGCACGTGGAAAACAAACATTAATAGAACGGCCGTTAGTCACCCTCCTCGTCAAGAAGCGGCGAAAGAGCACCCTCCCGCACAACGGCGCTACTAATTACGTTACGATGTAGGACTGGGACTGTGTCACAACAAACTTGGAAACAAACGTGGGGAGTCACAAGGGATCGTATAAAACTTCAAGTATAAAATCTCCGTCATTCTCGAGAATTCCCGAGAAGGAACGGAGAGGTGCATGGGATATTTGCAACTAATTGAAATTTTAATCCCGGTTGTACGAGAAGTTGATAAAATTAATTCCGGAGTACGAGTGTGTCTCGTACTTGCGATGCACGAGCGTGTGCAACGTGTAAAGAAAACGACAACGATTTTATAATTCCTCGGTAATAAAATATACAGCTGACGAGCACGAGATGAAGATCGGCAAGATTCGAACGAGAACTTTTTCACTCGGGGGTCGGTACTGCTGCGCGGGGATCCCCGCTGGCGTAATTAACATTCGGCACGTTTAGCCGGGCCCCCGACGAGCTTCTTGCCCCAGTGGGCCCGTTGGAAGTCCTGACCAGACACTGATTAAGACGTGACCGCGGCATGACACACCGACAAACATCGAAACTGCGCGGTTCTAGCTGCTCATGTATATCGCGAGGATGCAATGTCCCTGTCTGGGGTCGACGACACTGGTGGAAATGATTGCGCGGGGCCAATATCCCTTTGCACACGCAACTTTGATGTTAATGGAAATCAAAGCGTTGCCCAGACTTGAAAGCAAAAGCGTGCTGTTTAAAATTTATCTCGGAAAGAATAATTGCTGCGTTCAGTAGAAAAAGTAGCTTTGCAACTGTAAAATTCGTGACAAAATATGATTGGTGTATACATTTAGATCCAATGAGGATTTAAAGGCAAGACCAATCATATTCAAGAATTTTACAACAGTTCCAGAAAAGCTGCTTTTTCTGCTGAACGCAGCCAATTTTTTAAAAATAACTCTCTTCGTTTGTTAAACTATTTTTTCCTTTATAATTGTAAGTAAAATTTGTAGTTTGAGAGCAATGGTTCGGCGTTACGTCTTTCTTTCTTTAATTTCAATTTGTCTCCACCTACGAGTTGTAATAAAGTCTCCAAGATTCCACAATGGCGATTTCTCTCGCATCAATCGTATATTCGCGCCTGGAGGAAAAAGCGTCGGCCGCATCTCGCTCGGCAATTTTATAAGCATTCTCGCACCGGTATCAATCATAACCCCCGCGACCGCGTTCGCGTTTTTGCCCCCGCGTTCACCCTCCAAAAAGTCCGTCATCGGTGGACACTGGAATGGCAGACGGAACGTCGACGCGTCCATCTCCCGACGGTGCACACCGGTTCTCGATTGACTCGTCATCCATCGATGTTGCGTCCGTCGACATGCGCGAACGGTCAGAGAACGCGGTTTTTGTCCGCAATCCCTGAACTAGTGCGCCGTGCGGTGATCGCCATTCTATCGTATTCATGGTCGCAGCTCCTCTGGTCGTCGCCGTCATCGCCATGACTAATCTCGACGAACCCCCTAATTAAATACAGTTTTTCATTCGCGAGGTCCGAATACACGTTCTGCTGTGAGAATTGATTGCAGTTTGACAAATAAAGTGAATATTTTTTTTAACTCAAAATTAATAATTTTTAGAGGATCCGCTCCATAGATTATAATCGAACAAAGAAAATAAGAAAATCATGCTTCTATAATACGTAGCTTTAGAATGTTAATAGGCAAAATTACTCTGTGTAATACTGATAATTGCAAATTAAATTCGGATTTTAATTAATTTTGATATAGATTCGTTTCCGATTAAGAGAGAAGTGATCACAATCCGTTCTCGTTATTCCTGCGAGCACGTCGCTTTCTTGGAAGATAAACACAAGTTGTTGATATAATTAGGCGCGCGTGTCCGCACTGCCGAAACTCTCGCTAGCTACATGCCACATTTCTGTTACATGAACCAAAAGACCACTCGTGCCACAGAAACGGTGACTGGCCGCGCTTTCGAGGAAAAGTAATCGTATTAATTATCCGTATCCGATATTCGATATTCTGAATAACGGATTAAAAAATGTTAAAAATTTCAATGGCACCCTTTGTTCTTTATTTTTTAGATGATATTACATCTAAAACAATGCCGATTAACAATCAAAATTTTTAAGATGTGTAACTATTGACAATTTTGAGATCCTTAGGATATACAGAGTTTGTGAACTAGTGGTACAACTAGGAAAGGGGTGACACTAAATGAAAAAATAAATTAAAAACATAGAATAAAATTTTTTTTATATTAGACTGTTTAAAAAAATTGATTTTAAATATTCGTACAGATTTAATAAATACATTAAGAATACGGACTTAATAAATAAATTAAAAATTAGAATGCTAGAAAGAGTTCATAAAAATTTACTTTTAAAAGAATTGTATATTTAACAGAATGGATATTTTTTCAACAGGTTCTAAAATAATAAAATTTATCATGCTTATCCTGTTTTTATTTTGTATTCTCGATTATTCAGTAAAATAATAAACATAAATTTAAGCAGAGATAATAGTCTACAACGAATCGAAATATAGTTTAGTGCATACATACCTGGTGAATATTTAAAATTGATCTCGAAAACGAAGCATTATAAGAAAAAATTTTATTCTACGTTTTCGTCTTATTTTTTCATGTAAATTAAAAAATTTTCCTAATTATACCATCATACGAATATCCAATTATTAACATTGTATAAATAACGTTTGACATATACATAAATAACTATTGGCAATCTTAAAATCCGTTAGATATATAACTTCGATATTATTCGCATAACATGACGAATACGTTTCGGATTTTATCTTCTTATAAGAACGATAAAAATAAATTTACCATTTAATTTTTACTTTTTTGAGTTATGCTCCGATCGCTCCAAGCTTCTTCATCATTGCAAACGTATCACGCATTACTTACGACCCTCGTAAATTGCGCGGCCAACGCCCCGCCGACGCGACGCGCGTAATCCCCCAAACATTCGCGAGCGCCTCATGGAAGAACATTAACGTTCATCTCGGGCGATTAAATAAGTCATATCGCCACGTCTCTCCTAACGAAGCGCCGCGAAGTATCCTCGTGTTCGTGCCGTGCAACATCGGCGTCGTCGTCTGTCGCAGTCGTCGACAGCCAGAAGTAGTTTCTTTTTACCTTCTTCAAAATCCCCTGCTCTTTCTCTACCGTCCTCCGATTCGTTCTTTTATTCTTATCCTTGTGAGAGATGCAGTATTTATAAGCAGGGACAACCAAGACCGAGAGAAGAAGAGAAAGACAGAGAGAACCGAGGATTTCACAGCACGCGTTCTCGATGGTGTTGGTGATGATACGCGCGTTCCATCCTTCTCCTTGTCTTTTCTCCGTTTCTTTCATTCTCAGGAGAAAAGCAGCATGTCGTCTCTCCGTTCTTTCACGATGGTACACCCGCTGTCTCGCTACGCTGCAGATTGTAGCTGCTTTGACAGACCGGCGGCTGGTGTGAAAACGCTCGCCAATTAACCAGCGGTGAATTATGCATCTCCTCCTTTACTTAACCGCTAGTTTAGTAGGTGACTTACGTCGTACTTGCCGACAAGCCACGGACGAATTCGAGTACCACGCTGAGCACTCCTCTTCTATCTCCTGTTTCTGTCCTCTCTTCTCTTCTCACCTAGATTCTCTCGTTCTTCTAGTGTCTGATCCCTTTTTCCCTCCTCCTCTTCTCTTCCCGGTGGGCCGGTGCACAAAGCGGGCACGGTGTCGCAAGCAGCCGGACATCCGGTAACTCGCAGAGGGTCCTTTGAAGTCTTTGAGAACGCAAATTCGCGGGATCGTACGCCGAATGAAATATCGCGTTGTGTGCATCCACGTGCCGTCTCTCTGTTTCCTCTGTCCTCGTTGGCACCGCATTGCATCGCACGCCCGGATACGCGTTAAAGTGGAAAACGATTACGAACTGCGGGGGATTCTACCGCAAGCGAGAAATTATAGTCTTCTTGCGAGAAACGTTTACAGTTATATTTCTTTTTCCCTCGGCAGAAGAACTTCATGGCTTTCACGAAGATTATTTACCACTTCGACCTAATCATAGTATATGTATATTGGATACCTTATTATGTCCTTATTGGAAACACAAAATTTTAGAAGATTTTTGCCTGTTTCTACCAATGTAGATTAAATTTAATTTTGATTCAACTTTCTTCATCTTTTTTTTAATTCTTACTAGAAAAAGATAAAGAATTAGTTGAACCGAGATTAAAATTGAACTATAATATTGATGGAAACGGCCATTAAATGTGTCATATTAATATTCAGCGGGTGGTGTGTGATATTAGTATTACTACAATAACGTACTACGTATATTTGTAAAATAATTGTAAAAAGTTAGATATTAGAAGATATTAGAAGATATTATATTATATTATATTATATTATATTATATTATATTATATTATATTATTATCTATATTATAGATATTAGAAGATATTATAGGTAGATATTAGAAGTATTGTATATTTCAATCTGGTTGACTGAGAACTGAGATACTTTTATATGTATTCTTCTATCGCAGTGATAAATCTCACAAAAATACTTGTCCAACGTGGCCTGGACCACGATTCCATTCACTGAAACTCAACGGACAGCTGACAATACTGTTCGTGAAGTGTCCCTCGTAAAATTCGAATTTGTCCGTCGGTCGTTAGCCGAGAAATCCAAAACCATCTTTCGCCCGCCGACTCCAAACTCGCTTTCTCTCTCGCTTTTTCTCTCCTCTTACTGCAGGCGGTCGTACGGAATAATCTACCATCCGTAGAACAATCTATCACACTGTACAACGAAAGTTTGACGCAATGTCAAAACGCGGACCCGTTAATTTTTCATGTCGTTTCACCCGGAACTCGTGCTGTAACTGCGCCTCCTAACCCCGGTCGTATATACACCGCCGACCTGATCCACGTCGTCGACGCTGGTCCAGCAAGTTGTCTCGACTTTGCCATTCATTATTCACCACCTACACTGATACGCTACCTTTCGACAACACGGGACGCACTTGCGTGGCGGTGCGCCAAAAAAAGAACGTGTCACATATCTGTTTTACAGATTGTCTGGTTAAATGCAACTCCCTTTATTTATTATCGTATTATTTGATATAAAAGAAGAATCTTTCTGGAAAATATTATTTCTTATTAAATAAAATTTATGATATATTATTATTCGTATATGCGATAGTCATTAAAAAGATTTTATTAATAATGATGAATTTATATAATGAATTTATATAATGGTATTACGATTGTGACATGAATATATACAGTATATGTAGGTATATTGCAATATTGCATAATGAAGTTTTATTTATAAAATGTAGTACCAGCGTGAGCACAGTTAATTGAATATTTACACATATGTATCGTCTCTTGCGTTTAATTATTGATATTTTTGCAACTAATTAAATACATGTGTCTTTATATGTGAATTTATATACATATACCCATGTATTATATATATATATATATACATAAAACATCACCAACTACTTAATCTTTCCCTTCTATCGCATTTTTACAACTCCAACTCTGCTCTAGCAAAACCCCCACCAATGTTTTAACTTTATCGCGACCAAAGTATGATTTTACGAGAAGCCGCTAAATATGCCCGCATCGTAAAATTAATGGCGTTTCCATGAAGGAATTCGCTACTTAAAACTCGATAAAAGCCAATAAAGCATCGCCGCAAAACGCAGTTTAGTTGAGTTTATCGCCTGCCCCTCTGGGTAGTCCTCGCAAGTAACCGTGGCAGGCACCTGTATCCATTTGCGATATTTACCGTGTCCTTCGCAAGAATTCATGTCATGACCGGCAATGTCGTTGTATATAATGACGATTCTCAGATATGAAAAATCGCGCGGCTACCTAAGCATTGTGAGCTGGCTGTACATGGCAAGCTACTGTTAATTTTTATTAACCATAACGACGCAACGGTAAAGTTACACGCGGGAAAAGTTGTAAGTGCTAAAAAGCTTCGTTCACGAAATTACACGTGCGAATGGCAAATGAAAAAGTAGCGACTGAAAAAACGCGAATGGAATTACCCATATCGCGATTAAAACATAACCGTGGATGTATGTTGCGATTGCAAGCTACTTATTTTACAAGTATACAATTGCGTAAAAACTGAAACGTTTCTTTTACGATTTCATTCTCCCACTTATTTTTACTGCAATAAATTTCACGGAAATATTGATAAAATATCGAAATAAAATTTAACTGTAGTACGTCATAGCCCACGTAAATGGGCGATATCCCAGTGTTTCTTGGACATTGAAGGTTCTCGCGTTATTGCTAAGAGGAGAATGGACGAATGAAAAAGATCGTCATTTTCTCGTTATTGCACTGTGGAAATGCTATAACACTAAAAGTGACCATATAACATCCGTATGCATTTGTGGAATAAAGTAGCCGATTATCGTTCGTCTGCGCGCCATTATAAAATACATCATCCAGACAGCAGATAGCCATGTCTCCCTTAGTAGCATGATCATCTTAGAATTGAACCGTTGTACTGAGTAATAATGGCTCGGTTTATCTACGACGGGTACTAGCTACCTATATAATGTTACCTTCTCCTCTCACGCATCGACATTTTTACCCAGATATCTTTACAGTAACATAAAACGGTTTTATTACACGATTTAAACACCATTTAGGGCATTCATAACGCGCTACGACATAGCTTGCCAATTCTAAAACATAAAATGTTTCGTTATTGGAATAGTTATCTAATTATGCATTTACATCTCCTCATTTATTTGATCTTAAAAATAATACTTATTTTTTTTAAGATTTCGTTAATTTTGTGAGAAATTATGTCAAATAAAAGAATTGGCATTTATTTATGTATTTTTATTTCGTAATTTAATATTGAATATTCTCCCGATAGTCGTGTATTTATGTCGTTTGTAACAATTTTTCTTCAGTCCCGATCTTCAGTGCATTTTTGAGGACTGTGCGTTCGTATGGACCACCAGCTGAAGAAGCCGAGAATACGAAAGGACACCGATACTCACATAACTTTGAATCTGGCGGACGGGGAGGAACGCTCCGCAACTCTTTGAAGGTTTATGCCGATTCAGAAACGAGTTGATTCATGAAGACGGCATGGACCTCCTTGGGATCTACGGCTTGGTGCACCCCAGGCCGTAGCGGGTGGTCCCGCGAGTTGATTTCTTGTTTCCTCTACCGTAAACCGCGAACGCGGTAGCCCTCATCGTCCTTCTCTTCTCTAACTCTGTGGAAAGAGCAAGAGGCAAGAAGAGCGCCGGAGAAAGGTGGAGAAAGAGAGGAAGAAGGTAGAGGACAGGACGAAAGCGACGTTCTCCGCTTAGCTATAGGAATTGTCGATTTAAATGTTTACTAATAACCAAGCTTGTCCAGCAACCACCCAGAAGTCGGTCGCTTTGCATTTTTATAAGTACATCCCGACCGTCCCGGTTCCGAGAATGAGAACGTTTCATATTCATTCACCGTTCTAAAAGGATGGTCCCCTGCGTCGACTAGAAGCCTCCTCATGTATTGTCTCTACTGAATTGCACACGATGCACGATTAGGCTCTCGACTCGAATGGCATAATAATCAACATGTTACCCGACTCGGAAAAGCGGCGTATGCCCAAGAATATTGAATTGCATTCAATTATTAAGTCGTTCGATAAATTCGATACATAGATGGAGTGTCTCCAATTAGCAATTTAATAAAAAAAAAAACAATAATTCTATATGAAAAAAATAAATTTTTTTAGAGACTTATGTAAAGAGGAATATATAAACACTTGGTATGTATATATAAATACTTGGTATGCAGATATAAATATTTGATGCGGTTGGCGGAAAGTTGTAGGTCAGAAATGATAACTCATTTGCTTTCCGTAATGATTCGTTTATTGCGAAAGGACACAGTCTGCATTGATGTCACATGTCAGTGTGGCATCAGCGAGTTCGCGTGAAATTTTGGACACGAATGACTAAAAGGTGATGGCGATCGTTCACTCTCGACATGACATGATATGTTGACAGCCGTTGTGCCCGTGGCTTCACCTTCGTGTAACTTAGAACGTTCCTTTTCTACGCAACGACGACGGGACGCGATGGAAATTGTGTTCGCAGCAGATTGCGAGCGATGTCATATTTGTGCATCGATTCGCGATTTGGCAGCCTTTATCCGCTCTTGCGAAAAATTATCACGAGCCAATAATTTTTAGCAAAATAAATAAGAGAGGAGATACTTACAAGAAGAGGAATCAAAGACTGACCTCCAAGAATCTTTATACACTCCGACGATCCCTCGCAATCTGTCGCCGCGATTAACGACCCATACCTCGTCATGCTCGACCGAGTCGACGTGAATCGATAATATTATAAACATTGCAATAACAATCATAATAATCATAATAATCATAATAATAATAATCGTCATTAATATGAATTATGATCTCAGGTAGGC
Organism: Trachymyrmex cornetzi; assembly: GCF_001594075.2. Classification (NCBI taxonomy): domain Eukaryota; kingdom Metazoa; phylum Arthropoda; class Insecta; order Hymenoptera; family Formicidae; genus Trachymyrmex; species Trachymyrmex cornetzi. The sequence continues at coordinate 314,735 of NW_017299811.1, read as the reverse complement.
TAGTAATATAGTGTCTACTCTACATACAATACATACACTGGCCGGACGATTCCTCTACTGGGCCTTTCTCTACTATTTACAAACGCATAAATAATATTAATTATATTATCGTATATCTTTAGATATTTATAATATTTATATGTGTGTGTAATAGTACTGTCGAGTTGACACGCTAGATGTTGTACGGTTATACCGCGATAGAGCCACTATGGGTAATCGGTACTACGAGTTTTTCCCTTTTTATCGAGAATAATTGAGTACGGAAAATAAAACTTGGATAAAAAGTCGAAGGAAAGAAGGGAAGGGTATGAGAGATAAAAGAAACATCGACGATGACATTGAAAAAGAGAAAAAAAAATGAAAAGACTAGGAAACGAGGAAGCGGGTTGGGGCAGTATATCTCATCATCTCCATTTTATACTGTACACTAATTACAAGATTGTAGTCTCTGATTATTGTCAGCCACACCACACAAAACGCCCGCCGATGCACAGCGCGCGCCCGCGATAAACGTCTCTTTAGCGATCGGTCGCTTCGTCGAGTCACACCCGTCCGGGAGATTTGAGTTCTTGAGTCGCGGGCAGACCGCCGCCCGCCGGATGAGGTGACTGATCGGACCCGCCCGACGACGCCGTCGACGACGACGACGGCGACAAACCGGAAGACGCGGTAGTCAGTAAAACTGCCGATCCGGCGGGGGTACCGCCCGCCGCCCCGCTACCACCGTTGATCGTAAAAGGTTTCACGTTACCGGCGGCGGAGATCGACGAGGACGAGGACGTAAGTATGCTCGGGGCCGTGGATGGTGGTATTACGCCGCCAAGTCCACCAAGAGTCCTCGAATACGTCTCCAGCAGAGATATGTCACCGGAGCCGAGATGGGACGCACCGTACAAATTCCTGTAGAAGTCCGGATGCGGTCTTACAAATTGCGTGCCCGGATGTATCG